>NC_051155.1:236052984-236135484 GCF_013339745.2 Dermacentor silvarum
CCATTGAAATACAATGTCGTGTCCTTCTTCGAGCGCACGTGCCTTATTTCGTGCACTAGCTGCTCGTGTAACGCGTGACGTAGGGCAAACTGCAGAATTTGTAGGGCTGCTTTAGAATCACTGAAGATGGCCCAATGATTTGGCGGCTGCTGGAGCACGTAATTGAGTGCACCTTGAAGAGCCGCAAGTTCTGCTGTTGTAGACGTGGTATTGCGCGAGTATTTAAATTGCAAAGTGATGGCGTCCGATGGAACAACTACTGCTCTGGTAGAGCTGTTGGAAATGGTGGAACCGTCCGTGTAAATGTGTATGCGGTCAAAATAATACTCGTTGAGGACAAGCATAGACAATTGCTTCAGGGCTAGTGGTGAAAAGTCTGCTTTTTTTGTAATCCCAGGAACTGAGAGACACACGTGAATTTGCCGCAGACATCACAATGCCGATGTTGGGCGTTTCGCAGGCTTGAAGCCAGATGGTATTGAGGCATTGTGTCTTGTCACAATACTACAGAATGTAGCCTGTGGTCTTCGCACTGGCAAATTGGCTCAATGATGGGATGGCAGCCGCGAAATGTGTCGAATGTGCGCTCTTAGCCTCTCACCGACGATATGAGTGGTGATCGGGAGCTCCTGTGCAATGACTTCATCAATACTTCTCAATGACTATTGTTGCAGCTGTCGATGAACATCTCGGGAAGCCAAGACATGTCCGAAATGCCTGAGCTTGTACTCTCTGTAGTGAAAGGATATTAGTCTTGCATGTGTTGGACAAGACAGGAAAACTGTATAGCAGGAATCCGAGAAAAAGTGCCGTGTATAGCTGTAACTTGGAGCGCACGGATGTTCCCCACGATTTTCCAGCTACAAATTTAAACATATTCTCAATACAAATGAGTTTTTTTTTTCTTCATGTAGGAGACATGGGGACTCCAGGTGAGGTCGCGATCCACAATAACGCCTAAGGACATGTGAGTACTCAATTGACTGGCCCTCGATACACACCGGGTAGACATACTTCAGTATTCGTGTAAATGCCACTTGGGCACATTTTTCTGTGGATATCGTCAGGCCTTGTCGGCGAAGGTATGCCGCTGTCAGGGTTGCCGCTTTCTGTACTCTGGCGCGCACTTGTGGCCTTGTCATCCTGGACGCCCAGATGCAGATATCATCTGCGTAGAGCGAGACATTAGCCGTTTGTGGTAGCGTTTCGTCGAGCCCCACTAGAACAAGATTGAAAAGAGTAGGACTAAACACTCCACGTTGTGGGACACCACGACTGGAGATATATCTATTTGTCGGCCCATCTTCAGTTAGGACAAACACAGATCTCCGTGATAGATAACTCCTAAACCACCTAAAGACATGGCCTCCAAGTTCTGCAGCCTCAAGAGCTTGGAGGATGGCTTCGCGTAGGTTACGTTGTCGTATGCACCTTTTATATCTAAGAAGAGTGCCACAGAAAAGCGCTTCATAGCTTTTTGTTGTTGCACTGAGGTCACAAGATCAATGACGCTGTCAAATGAAGACCGTCCACGTTGAAAACCAGCCATAGCTTCAGGGTAAATGTCATAGTATTCGAGGTACCATTTCATACGTGTTAGCAACATCCTCTCCATGACCTTACCGATGAAACTCGCAAGTGCACTCGGCCGGTACGATGTAAGGTTCAGCGGAGACTTCCCAGGCTTCAGTAGAGGCACCAGTCGGCTACACTCCCAATAGTCGGGGACTATGCCGTCATGCCAAGATTGATTAAAGATATACAGAAGACAGCCTTGTGCTGTTGGACCTAAGTGCCTTAAGACAGCGTACGTCACCCCATCGGGACCGGGTGATGTCGACCGCCTGCACGCAGCCAAGGCCGCTTGCAGTTCTTCCATAGAGAAAGGCACCTTCATGCTTTGGTCTCTCGCGACGGGAACATCATGTAGCGAGGAGTCAGCCAGCACAGCGAAGTCACCAGCAACATTCGCACAAAAAAAATCACAGCATATCCACGGGGTGACTGATGATGAGTGGGCGAAGCTCCGGAGGGAATCATCGGATCTCCCGCTTAAGGGGACGCTAGCACAAACGCGTTAGAGACGTGCAGTACTCTCTAGTAAGGGGGAGCGGCCACAGCGTCTTACGCAGCCATTTACACATGCCGGAACGTGCACCGCGTTTGCCGACGCCATCACATGACTGCTGAGAGAGTATACCCCCCGTATTCATAAACGCTCCTCGACTTGAACTTGACTTGCCACCGCCTTGGGCAGCGCGTTCGAAACGCGTTGGAGGTAAGGTGGAGAGGCCACAGCGTCTTACACCAGCTTCTTACACGGGCCGTAACGCGCTAGCACAAACGCGTTAGAAACGCGCTAGAAACGCGGCCTTTCGTTAATGTTGGGTATTTATTGCCATCGTGGTGCTTGTGGCCTACCTCAAGTCATAAATGGACTTAGTACGCCTATATCGTCTCTCGGCCCGCCGGCGGATCGCCCGAAGTCTCTCCAATTCTTGGTCGAAATCTGTGCGTCTTGTGGATCTTGTATACATCCGCGTAGAAGCCTGTAGCGTTTGTATGATCATGTCTTCAAGGGGCTCGGGATGCTCATGTCTACACTTGTCCTCGATCGAAATGTGGTATGTGTGCCAGTCTATCTATCTTTAAAGCACAGGAAAGATAGAGTTGTCCAGGCCTCTGATAGCTCTTCAATTCGGATGTACGTAGGAATATGGTCGCTTCCGTGAATTTCAATGTCTGCGAACCGTTGAACCTTTGAACTTAAACTATGTGTCACTAATGTCAAGTCCAAACAGCTACTGTAAGTCGCTCCTCGGAGATAAGGCGGGCTGCCATTGTACAAAACTCTCAATCCATGCTCGGCAGCGAGATCCACTAGACTCGTGCCTCGTTGATTTGTCCTGAAGCTTCCCCGGAGTGGATGGTGGGCGTTAAAGTCACCCTTGATTATCCAAGGGCCTGGAGTGTTTGTGAGTATGTCCTTTAGTCTTTGTCGATCTACTCGACGTGATGGGCATATGTAGGCGCCTATGAGTGTAAATGAAACTTTCTTCTTTTTAACATGGAGACACACATATTGATTGTCGTCGTGAGGCTGCACTATTTGGTGAACATACGTGAGCTCCTTGCGGATATACACAGCAACTTGACTGCGTTGAGTGCATGACGAAGAAACAAATTATTCGTAGCCCGACAGTCGAATCGTCTTTGAAAAATAAGGTTCCCAAATTATGATAATGGGGACTGCAGACCTCTGGCGTTCCATTGAAGTATGGAAGTGCACTTGACTTGTTCCCGGAATGGCCGCAGTGGTTGTGGATGGCAAGCCATCTTCTTACTGTAGACCCGCAAGTACTGATTCAAGGGAATCCAGCCCTTGCAGTGCGCATTTATCGGATGGCGTTTGCATGTTATTCAGGAGTGTGCGGATAACACTCACCAACGACCTCAGCAATGCAATGACCTGAACATCTTGCGCAGCTTGTGTATCTGTTGTGGAAGTAGCGCTTGGCGATAGTCGATGCTGTCGCGATCCGCGGGGAAGTGTGCCTGTGGTAGTGCAAGCCAAGCAGCGTCAGATTCTCTTCTCTGAGCCTCGGTATTATTCTCTCCATGTAGGCGTATGGTGCTCGACCGTGGCGGCGGTGGTGGCGGTGGTGGTGGCGGCGGCGGCGGCGTAATGGAACGCTCTGGAGGTAAAACGGCACTTTTTTTCTTTCGTGGAAGTGCGCCATCGACGAGAACGTCGTCTTTTAACAGTCGTTATCGCTTCCTTTCGTGATGAGCCGTCCTTCATCATTTGTCTCAAAATTCTCTTCTCCTTCTTAATTAGTGGGCAGTGTTTTGAAGAGGCATCATGATCTCCCTTGCAGTTTCTGCATTTCAAGGTAGTCGCCTTGCAAGACTGCTGTGTGGGGTTCGGCGCAGCGTGGGCAAGTTGGCTTGCTGTTACATACGCCACTCACGTGGCCCATTCTCAGACACTTGTGGCATTGAAGAGGTCTGGGAATATAGGCTCGAACGACATGACCAAACAGACCAACCTTCACATGTGAAGGAAGACAGTCGCCTTTGAAGATCACCTTGAGGCAACGGGAGTTCCCTATTCGGCAAACTTGCAATATGTCAGCAGCGTCAGTAGCTGGCTTGACCAGGATAGGAAGGTCAGCATTCGGTATGGAGACGTCGACATCATATATGACGCCCGTTATCGTGCCTTGGTCCGGCGGGATGTGAGCGCGGACTCTGATGTCGCCAAGTTCTGTAACAGTTGGCAACGTATGTAAAGCTGCCGGGTGCTCGATGTCTATGGCAAGAACTTTCTTACGTGGGTTAAGTCGGATGTACTTTACCTCATTCGGCACGAGGGATTCAAGTCATGCCGAGATGAGTTGCCGATTTATGCTCCTCAGGTTGTCCGAAGGATCAACGGGGACAAATAGTATAGTCTGGCGTGGCGGACCACAGGAAGCTCTTCAACGTTGAAGTACTTCCTGGCGAAGACCCGCCGAGGATCCTCCCCTTCGCCTTGCGCTTCGCCACAGGGACGAAGCCATCGTCGCTGTCATCGCTACTGCCGTATACAATTCAGTGCTGTCACTGGCGGTGTCATCATCTCGGCTGTTCCGCTTCCTTGAGGCCGACGTCGAAGGCAATGCCAGGTCGGGACTACGTACAACGGGGTCAGGATCCATCGCCACCCTCAGGAGAGCGATGATCCCCGAAATACACAAAAAATCACAAAATCAGTAGACAGAAAGAGCAGCAATCCACAGGAGAAACACTTCGTCGTCCGCACATATGTATTACTATAACTACACATATGTAGCAGTAATACAGGTGGCTATAGACATCAGCCGATCCATCATATGTGTCCTGTCTCCCGCGGAGCCGTGCGCCGTAGTGGAAGCCGACGGCCATTCTCCTCTGCCGAAACCGCCACAGGGGGAGAGATGGCGGCAGGAGAAGAGGAGGACGACAGCGCGTGCGTCTCAACGATCTATATTAGTTGACGTTCGGTGACGAATGCGCCCCTCAATTCGGTTGCACGAAAGCACGAAAATGAAACCCGTAAGGGTTCCTCAGAAATAAAGCTTGCTAAAGAAAAATTGACGAAAAAGTCAGGACTAACGCCTTTCCTTTATGGTCGCTCTACAATCTGAGCTAACGACCAGGAGGCTAGCAGATCGTAAACCTTCCTGATTTCCGCAGCACTCATTTTTCATATGCAGTGTTGGCGAGATCGATTAGCTCTCGTTCTGCGATCTGCTAGCCTCCTAATTAGTTCAGATGGTTTAGCAAGAAGGCGTTGGTTCCACGTTCGATCCCCGGACAAGGACAAATTTTTCTTCAACTTCAAAGCTTTCCTTCTGAGAAAGCCGGGTTGTCTACAAAGCTGCGTGCTATATTCGGGTGTATAATTTTCCTTTTCGCAAGGTCATTATCTTAGTCGGGTGAGCTGCACTCTCAGTGATTCACAATAGGATTAATAAATAAATAGATAGCTTTCTTTGGCTCTTCCCCACTTTGCGGTTTGTCAGTTTCTGGCTCTACTGAGACACTGGACTCACTAGAAATAAATTAAATAAATAAATGTGAAGCAATGTCCAATGGTCGGTTTTGAACCCTGGCCCACCAGCATCCAATCTGGATGACCACGGACGCGTGTCCCCGCACAAGAATTTCACTGTATGTATTTCAGCTATGACAAGAACATGACTGTCTCACGGGGTGCAATGGCCGCACCAACGGCACGCCGATGATATGTTGAAAGTACAGTCCTTTTGGTTTCCGCCATGGGGTTCCTTACTCTACTGTTTCCGCTTATGAACGCCGCTCACGCCTAATATGAACGTCGTTCCAGTACTACCGGGGCTGTGTCATGACTCGCATTCGCGTGATCAGTGCGCCGTGTAGCAATATAGTGTTCCGGGACAATCTCTTCTTCCATTCGCTTCATTCTGGAACGCGTTATGAGGTTTGCCATTCGAGGAGAGATCTCAGCCAGACGAAAACTGCGCTAGAGCTTCCATCGGGTTCGACGAAAACATGGTTCATCTTTCCGATAAAAGGTCATCTCGACGGCAATGTGAGAACAACGAAGGCGCAACATGCGAGAGCGATAGAAGCATGGGCTTACATGGCAGAGAGGGCCTCGCAAAGAAATTGAAAAGACCACCGAAAATAAAACAAAGCTAATCAATATCTAAGCGGATGAAGAAGGAGAACGAAGAATAACCCGCATTCTCTGTCGTACGAGAAAATGGTAGTCCACGCGTCAGAAATCTCTCACCTCCCTTTGTGTCCGCATGGCGCTCGCCACGAAGCACCGCGGCATTCTTCGCCGTTCTTGCTCAATTCTTTCCTGCGCCTTCCATCTTTTCTTGAAGAGGTGCTCGCGTGCGACGCGCTGCAAATTGGGCTCTCCGGCAATTTCGCGCCTCGGGCTAATCCCCCCCGCCGCCTTCCCGTCAAGTAGCGGCCACCGGAGGCGCAAACAGGGCGCAGGGCGTCACAGAAGGCGAGAAGGAAAAGAAAAAGAGAGAGCGGTCATATCCTCCAGTTGCAACACCTCGGGGCGGCCTCTCGCGACCGCCTCATCTCACCGCTCCCGCTACTGCGCTCAGCTTTCCACCTCCTCATCTTTGTACTCCTCACGTCTCCTCCTGTACATCCGGAGACGACGGCTTCTGCCCGGATCTCTGCATCGCAACTCTTTTCCTCCTCAGCGCCGTTCTCACCACGCGTCTGTACGTGTTGGCAAAGATTTGTATCACCCTCTTCTTCGAAGGCCACGAAGGGAGGTAAGAGAGGGAAGGCTAGACGGCGAGGTTCTGGGGATCGCCGTGACAAGCCTCTGATCACATTTCTTCTCCCTTCGAGACAGCACGTGTCGGCGGTCGCACTGCTGCGGCACCAATATCGTTTTGTCCCTTATGCAAAGTAGCCCGACCCATTCGGGCAGCAGCCGAGCCTCCGATGCGCCGGGACAGTGTACGCGCTCGTCGTGTGTATGCACACAGAGCAAAGAGCGCCTCCTCTCCGGCTTTCGTCCTTGCGTCGTGGAACACCGTGCACCTGCGGGCGCGACATATTAACTTGCACGTGAACGCCGAATGCACATATGCATGAATTGTGGTCGTATTTTGCGCCTGTGTTTCGTTTACTTTCGTTTTTGTATTTTGTCTACTTCTACTCAACCTTCCGTCCCTCCCCCCATCTTTTGCATCCCTATATGCCTGCATTCACCAATTGATAGTTTATTTTTGATTGGCAGACGGGCAAGGAGGAATCAGTTTCCCATCGATTTCTAACGGAGCATGAAAAGTCTTGAAGTGAATTGTCGCTGAGAAAAGTTAACACGTTTTCAAACGAAACAGCAAGGAGTCCCTTTGGCTTCTTTATGCTTGTGGCGCGACCACTCTGTCCTGTTGCCGTTTCCAAAGAAGCGGCGTCCTTTTTTTTCTGATTTCCTTCGTTCTCGAAGCTTGAATCCAGATTCACACTCCCAGGAGTGTTCTGCACCTCCCTCGCTGGCTTCCTGGGGGATGCAACAGAATGGGCGAGTGTGCTGAGTCGCTTGCATAGCTTCTCGCTGGAAACCAATTACTTTACTTTGCCGAAAGGAGTCGCTAAAGATGCTCGCCGTTACTGCGGTGCGGCGTCTGGATGCACTGGGGAAAGAAATTTCATTGCTCCAAGACAAAGGCAGTCCCGATTCTGCCACTGGCTCTGCAAGTTCACCGTGTTTCCTTTTTCCGCTCATTCTCGTTCACTCTGACTTCGTTTATGCCACTGCTTTCGATTCTTTCTTTTCTTTCTTCGGTCCGGCACGCGCCATGCCTTTCGTTTCTTTGGCGCGTACTGCTCCGTCTTAGCGCTACAAATGGGTCGGCTTTTTGTCACATTTCTACTTCTTTCGCTACATTTCGACAGTCCCTTAATCGCACTTGATTTCCTGAACCTTAAATCTCAATCGTTTCCTTTCCCCTGTCTACATTGCCGACGCGCTTTCTTCAACTTCCGCTTAAGTAGTTGGTTGGGAAATGTCTTAGTGTGTGCCACCATTTACACATGCAATTGGCCTCGCCACAATCGCAACGGTCAAGGTCAGAGATTAGATGGTTATCTCTGCGCGTGTTTGAGTGCTCAATATTTTTTTTTTTTCACTCTCTACTCTCGTTATGTAGTCCTTAAAAGACATGGTCGGCCGAACAACTGAGTAGCTTGTTACAGCGTCTGTACACTAAGTACGTGAAACGACGCTTTAAAAAGCAGCTCATGCTTCCAGAGGGCGAGATTACATAAAAGCATTAGGGCGTGCCAGCTTAACTTGTGCGGGCCGAAAAGCCCGAAAGTGTCCAGAGACGCTCCCCGCTGCGAAATAAGTCAAGTTGCGATAGTGATGGTGCGAGAAACCCAAATAAAATGGAAATAAAACACAAAGTTGAAGTCAGACAAGAAAAGTGTGCATTATTTGCGTTATTTTCTGTCTCTCACTCTCGTTCTTTCTCTCTTCCTCTGTCTGGTGTAAGATAACACGTGTCGCTTTCGCACAAGCCAAAGACAAAAAAAAAAAAAAAAAAAAACCGAGTGGACACAAACGCTCATAAGAGCTCACCCATTGCTGAAAAGAAAACAGAGAGGTACACGCGATAAAGCGCGAGCAAATGGGGGCGAATTACGTGAAAATGGCAGCCATTAAAAGAGAGGACGAACAAGAACGAATTGCGCGGGCAGTAACCGTCGTATGAGCCTCGCCTGCACGTCCTGGCAGTTCGTTTCAAACGACCGATCTGGGGACAGTGAGCCGAGAGGGGACCGGCACAGCCGTACTTCGGCCCAACAATGCGGCGCAGCGGGTGTTTTAGGGAAAGAAAATGAACCGTCGAGCACGTCGATCGTGACGGGTATGGACAACGAATAACCTGGGAGGCTCCCTTGCCGCCGGAGTGTATCATCGCGGTCGTCGTGTTTCTCGGAGAAGCTCCGGGCGGACACGAAGTTGCCCTTAAAGGGCGCGATTCCGAAGACCTTTCTTACGTTCACTTGCGTGAAAATCGGCACCTCGTTATTGCTTGCCTGAATGAAAATGGAAGAAACGATAAGTGCTGGACAATTGGGCTTGCTATTGAAGTTCAACCAGTTTTGTAGTCATTATAGAGACTTAGTACAAGAACCTACAGCTTGTCACTGGTCAAGAACATAAAAGGAAGAAATCAAGGCTGCCTCAGAAGGGCTTGCTGTCGAAATGTAGTCGTTCGATAAACGTTGAAGCTCATTTCGGAAAACTGATGCGAAAGGTGCAAACCGGGTGATTTCACCAAAGAGACTACTTTCACAACGAACACCGCCATCTTCAAAAGAATGACTTCTTCATCGCGGTGCACACAACTTCGTCATCGTTCGCTATACTATTGCGTGTCATTAAGACTTAGAGATTGACTCCAACCAAATAAGGAAATTTACTAGCCCAACGTTTCGGAACTAATTCGACTCCTTCTTCAGGGGGTATTCTTCGGAGGTGGCGGTGTGCCGCTTTTAAAAGGTCCGTCGTAACAAAGGAGAGGAAGGGGGAGAGAGCGTAAGGTGTGGAGACCCTTGGCAGGGCACCTGTTCTAGACAGACAAAATAGGTGTGTGTGTGTGTGTGTGTGGGGGGGGGGGGGGGGGGGGGACGAGTTGTTTTGGTGTCGCCGCCGTCGAGAGCGGCATCCAGCAGCTGGACCCTAAAGTGCGGGAACCGCTCAGAATAAAAGCAATAGGCATAATAAGGTGCAATAACAACCGCCGAAGAGAAAGAAACTTGTCGTCTGACGAAATAAGAGCGCTGCGATTACTGAAGGAGGATAGGGACATTGTAATTCTACCAGCGGACAAGGGCTACTCAACCGTCGTGTTTAACATGCAGGACTACGAGGAAAAGACGTCCACCCTACTTAACACCCAAGACTACGAAAAAATTAAAAAAGGACCCCACCACAAGGACCCAATCAGTACTGAATAAGACGCTGGTCGAAATTTTCCGAAACCACCCAAATTCTCGAAATCTTTATCTAAAATTAATGTGCAGGAACGGGTCCGCACCAGCCTTTTACGGCTTACCAAAACTCCATAAACCCGGAATCCCCTTACGGCCAATCGTAGACTTTTCATGCTCCCCACTTCGATCACTATCCGCATACTTGCACCAGATTATATCACCACTCACCGGAAGGACAGCATCTCACGTGCGCAACCCCGAAAACTTCATCAAGCTCATATCAAATGTACGCCTCGAAGATGATGAATGCCTGGTCTCTTTTGATGTGACCTCTTTGTTCACCAGAGTACCCATTCAGTTAGCTATATCCGCAACAAGAGATGCCCTGGAACGCGACGACACACTCGACGAGAGAGCCCCCTTGAGTGTAGACGAGATCTGCCGCCTTCTCGAGCTATGCCTATCAAATACCTACTTCACCTTCCGAGGCAGCTACTACAAGCAGGTGAAAGGAACTCCCATGGGGGCCTCAATTTCCGTCACCATGGCTAACCTAACTATGGAAAATATCGAAGACAGAGCTCTGAGTACTTTTTCCCCGAAGCCAAAAGTTTTCCTCAGGTACATGGATGATTGCTTCTGTATCGTGAAGGAGTCGCAAGTCGAAAACCTGCAGAGCCATTTAAATTCCATAGACCCGGATATACAGTTCACGTCGGAGCGCGAACAAAACGGATCGTTACCATTCCTAGATGTACAAGTTACACGAACCAACGGCAATCTAAAATTCTCAGTCTACCGAAAACCAACCCACACAGGCCGCTACCTACACTTCGCATCCAACCATCCGGCAAACCACAAGGCATCGGTCGTAAATTCTTTATTGAGAAGAGTCGAAACTCATTGCACATTGGAATCAGATCAAAAGAAAGAAAGGAGAACGGTTCTCAACGAACTCAAAAGGAACGGCTATACAACGGAATTCATTCGAAAAACAACCCGACAACAAAAAAGAAAAAACAAACTACGAGACCTCCAACCGTTGACTCCCCCTTGACCACAGAAACGAGTGTCCATCCCATACGTCAAAGGTAGCAGCGAAGCTCTCAGCCGAATATTGGAAAAAGAAGGCCTCAAAGTCGCGCATAAACCGATGAACACTTTGAATATCCTCATTCCTAAACCAATTAGACCGTCCACCAAAAGAAAAAGCTCAAGGCGTCGTCTATAAAATCAGCTGTGCCGACTGTCCGGCGTCGTACATCGGGGAAACCAAAAAAATCTAAAAGAAAGAATCAGACAACATGAAAACGACGTCATAACATTCAACCGAATACGCAGCGCCGTCGCCGAACATTCCGAAGACGCCGACCACAAGATTTCTTTCCAAGAAACCCAAATCCTTCAAACAGAGACAAACTGGCGAAAAAGGCTACTACTGGAGTCTTGGCACATTCAGAACATGGCGGGTAATATAAACCGCGTGAAGGGCATTCTTCCTTCTTTGTACGTTCATGGCCTTGCAGACGCGACGAAGGGAAACAAGGACCCCCCCCGCTCTAGGTCAGAAACACCAAAACAACTCGTCCCCCCCCCCCCCCCCCCCCTGTCCCTCGTCAACGCATTCCCGTGACTAAAAGGGCGCCCAGCATCGGTCAACCCAGCCGACCAGCGACGCCGACCCCACCCCACCCCCACCACCTATTTTGTCTGTCTAGAACAGGTGCCCTGCCAAGGGTCTCCGCACCTTACGCTCTCTCCCCCTTCCTCTCCTTTGTTACGACGGACCTTTTAAAAGCGGCACACCGCCACCTCCGAAGAATACCCCCTGAAGAAGGAGCCGAATTGGTTCCAAAACGTCGGGCTAGTAAATTTCCTTATTTGGTTGGAGTCAATCTCTAAGTCTTAATCAATTTTCTCAACCAGGCAGGTAATTCTGTCGAAATGTTTAGCCTCAAGTCTATTGCGTGTCATGGCTTGCGAAGTGCATACACATACGCCACCCATCTACAGAGTTCGTGTGGCACGCGAAAAGCCACACAATTTCCCAGCCAGCAAAGACGCGCCACAGCGCAGTGGTTATTACACATCCATGGCAAAATGAGCGCAGCGCTGAACACACAGAAAGAATGACAGACACAGCGCCGTGTGCGTCTGTGTCTTTCGCGCTCTGTTTGTTTTGCCATGAATTACCTACTCGCCCAAGCTTCTACCCTCGTCAGGTTTATACGTCCAGCTCCCAATTGAACATTGCCGCAAGGGCGTGAATTTATGGCACGGAAAGGCAATCGTGAAACACGGACGCAAGTAGAACGAAAATGACAACGAAAACGCCGACTGTCCTTCTATTCATTGCCGTACCGTAAACTAATGCGCTTGCAGCATTGTGCGGTTGGGAGGTACCAAGTACCAATCCACTTCCAACTTTCTAAACTTTCAGTCATTGTAAGCATGAGTTCAAATCGCTGTTGCGGTATTGGTGGTGGGTGTAGTAATTTTCTTCACCATGTGGTGTGGCTAAAGCTGATGATGGCCTGATAAGCACGATGGCCATCATCGTCGGCGTAGCGGAATAGACGGATGGACGCACTATGCAGCAGTTCGAAACGCCGAGAGAGCGAAAGGGGTTTTCAAAAAACAAAACGAGCTAGGCGAAAAAAGATGAAAAAAAATAGAGAAGTTAGCTCGTTTTCTGAAGGAATGACGGCTCTCCCCAAGTAAAAATGAACGGACGCGGGTTCTTGGTGATCGCCAGTCAGTTGTATCTGTTTGCGTGTAGACCAGCTTGACGATAGCGTATCATTCTCATTATTTACCAGCATAAACTTTACAGCTCGCAGAGGTCATTCAAGAAAATGCTCGCTTTAGGAGAGAATTGAGTAAATGAAGTGCATGTGTGTTTGGACGCTTGCCTTCATGGGGCGTGCTATATATTATGGACTTCACGCGATAATTTCGTATAACTGAAACAGTATTTCTTCATTGAACTGAAAACATGCCAACGTGCAACGACAGTCGACCTTGCTGTTAATAGACAGTTTTAGTTACACGTACGTAGAGACTTTGCGTACGTAGAGCTTCTACGTGTAAGCAGTGCGCATGCGCAGAACGTATAGCGGCCGCGCGCTGGTCTCACGGACGTAGATGAGATTCGATTTTTTGCGTGCGTTTCTTGCGCAGACAGCTTCGCGCGGGGGTTTCGCGAGATCACGAACAAGCGATAGCGTGCCGAGGAAGGAAACACAGCGACAGGATGACTGGTCATCTATTTCATTCCATGACAACGATGACAGCAGTTCACGCTTGCACAACACGCTTCCAGGCATTGCGGAGACGATGACCGGCACGCATCAATGCAAATCACTGGCTTGGCTGAAATACTCATCTTGAATTGAATTGGCTACCGTAGTGTTCATATTTCCCGATAGATGGAGCTACGTGGTGCGTCGCGTACGTGTAGCTAAAAGCGTTTCAGATGGCGTGCGCGTAAGGTACGTAGACTTTTCACGTTTGTGTGCGTGAAGTCTCCACGTACGTGTAACTAAAACTGTCTAACGTTGAGTTCATGCCAACGAAACGCCGGTATTTCACCACGTTACATCCCACATTGAGGCTGCTATTAAAAGTGGCCCACAAAAGAAGTCATAAAAAGAATCGCATGTCCTTTTTGTGCGGAATGAAAGGGTGCACCATACTGACGGAGCGGCATCCGGTCAACTATCCTTTTGCACATCCATATCTACCAAAGTAAAGAGTGAATCCGATGCCTGTTGTCTTCTTTTTATACTTGGACACTTGATATCGTACACATTACTCATGGTCCGTATTTGTATATTTTCAGGCGACACGACGCTAACTTATAAACCCAGTTAGCTACGTACATATCTAAAATGGCACGTAAGATCAAAAAATCCCCATTGCATTGTAAGGTGGTTAAGCCTGGCTAAAAAAATTTTTAAAAAAAGTTGAAACCGCTTGCATCTGATCTATTCACTCGGTCCGCCCACTCGGTTAGCCTTGTCATACCTCATTGTTTTTAGTGAACAGATGAGAACGGCAATATTTTTACCCGACCCTCTCGAAGACATTGAGGACATCCCCTTAATAAAGACAACTAAACCCGTCGTGCTTTGAAACATAGTTTAAACGTCGCATGCGCAAGTGGAGTATCAGGTAACTCTAATTTTTTGTTGTGTTTATGGGTTCTTTTTTTTCTCCTTATTACGAGAGCGAAGCAACAAAGCGGATGCGATGAACAAAGATTTTACTGAGAGAAGCACACGGCCCACGCTCAATGCACATGATTCCATGTTGTCTAAAATAGCGGGGCCACTACAGCGGCTGCTGTCTGGCGCAAAGAAAGACGTCAGCAGGACTGCGTGGTTGTCGCTTGAAGTAGTACTGACTCCGTCAGGGCATCTTTTTCGTGCTCAGAATTTCTTTTCCAACACCACACCAAAGTAAATCACTTCCGAATAAGTCGGCTTTTTTTTTTTTTTCGTACAGAGCCTTGTGACAGCCAATATAACTACGAAATGAGCAACATTGACTTAAACAAAAAAAGAAATAATGGCAGGAATCATCCTTGATGGTTATCTATGTCACGCGAAGCATTTATGAAAGCTATAGATGCCTCAAGTGTGTGCAGACGATGGGACGTCGGCGGCGTGACGGCGATGCCATGATGACGCTGTTGGGACGATGACTGCGTGACGACAACTTAATGCCGATGCTGAAGTGATGCCGATGGGATGACGACTTTAAGGTTATCGCAATGGCGTGACGTCGACGAAACGGTATGACGATTGTATGACGAATCACGACGACATCGTAGCGACAAAGGTGTGACGCTATGACTCAATCGCGATGATGGAACGAGCACGACGGCGACTTTGTGATTGACGATGCTATGTCGACAATCAAATAAAATCTTTTTTTGTAAAAAGTAACGAATGATGATTTTGAGCTAAAAGCTGCAGAAGTAGCTTGGCTGAATGGCATGACGACTACGGAATGATGACGACGTATGACGACAACGGCTTGAAGCGCGGTGACGATGATGCGACAACGCAATGCCAGCAACAGAGTAAAAAACGGCGGAAAGATGACGACGAAATAAAAACGAAATAATGATGACAATGTCACGAAGGCAGTGAAATGACGACAGCGGAATACCGATGACTGCACGACGACGACGGCATATTGGTGTTGGAGCTCGAGTCTGCGCTCACGTGCACCCCCTGCCGCCGCGGGCCGCCTTAATTTACATTATATCCGGTGTTTGTTTGCGTCATGTTCGACGGCTTTTCGAACTGAACTAAACTATCACCTGGATCGGCCCACATTTTTTTTTTTTTTTTGGGGGGGGGGGGGGGGGGGGGGAGAGACTAATTTGGCACGTCTTTGTGCATGACCTTGCTCCAACCTTGGCTCCGACAAGGCAAAAAAAAAAAAAATCCTTGGCATTTAAAATTACACAGATCCCACGGAGTGTGGGAATCGAAGTTTTGCGAAGCATTTAGCAGCTATCGGGCTATCCAGCATATTTTTGGGGTTCTGCAAAGCATTACCGGATGTTCATCTTGAAACTGCAGCGCGCACACGAGAAACGAGGACAAAAAGGCGAAAGTGACAGACAGGCGCTGACTCGCAACTCAGTTTATTTTTGGAGGGAAATTACACACACACACACACACACACACACATATATATATATATATATATATATATATATATATATATATATATATATATATATATAAAACCCAGTCTAACTAAAGTGAGCATGTACAAGAGCATGCGGAAAAATAAAAACAATAAAGACATTTTGAAAAAAATGTATACACAGAACTTTTACTTATCTTAACATCAAGTGGCGCTCAAAAAGGCAAATTCTTTGTCAGTTAGGGTTATAGATGGCTCACTTACGCACATATCAGCACGCTTTTTGATATGGATATGTGCGTAAGTGAGCCATCTATAACTCTAACTGACAAAGAATTTGCCTTTTTGAGCGCCAAAATAAATCTCCAAAAATAAACTGAGTTGCGAGTCAGCGCCTGTCTGTCACTTTCGCCTTTTTGTCCGCGTTTCTCGTGTGCGCGCTGCAGTTTCAAGATGAATAGCTACCAACTCGCCCAACTTTCAGTACTTTTACATTACCGGATGGATGAACCTGTTTGTATAAGGCAAGATGTGTGTGACGTGAATATGTGTGGGATGACAGCAGCAAGACGATGACGACGTCGACGAAAGTGATGTCCAAGGCATTGTGTCTATGACGTGCTTCCGGTTCCAAATCACTTCTGGCGCATGAAGTCAGCAAAAGCATGGCCTTTGAGATCAGCTTTTGCTGCTCAGAGATCGCAAGACATGGGTTTGAATGCCACCTGTTTTGACGGCGACGACAAACGACCGACAGGTATTCTTTTGTTTTTCTTTTTCTTTCTTTTTTTAAGCTCCGGTGACGAAAGTTGCAGGCTGCTCTGTTACGGCCATTCCGTTAATTTTATGAAAGAATAGTCGAAATAAAACGCTGTTTTTATGTATATTGTGCTCTGCTATAACGAGTTAATCATCTGCTGATTCCACCCAGCTTTTGTCCATCATCTCTGTGCCTCCATCCCTTTGAGCAGGTGCCATCGGAAATGCGAACTTAATCTTCGTCACTGTATTTTCTTTTTTTCCGGCCGTAGTTAACAATTCTTGTTTAACTTGATTTTTTTTCCCGTTACTTATTTCAATCTGATATAAACACGTACAAAATTACAGGAGGTAACTGTGGAGTTGGTGCCAACAGCAGCCGCAAGTAGTCCCCGCAGCTGGGCCACGTGTTTGTCACGTACCCTTCTGTCAGAGCTAGTCAGACCGGAAGCGGCGGGCGGTTTGCGGTTGGTCCCGGACGCGACTTTACAATTGCTAATAGGTACAGCGGGGGCGTGGCACTGAGGGTCACGTCACTTCCGCTTAATACGTGTTGTCATGGCAATCGTGGAGCTCCTAGGCGCCTAGGAACATAATGGCTTAGGGACTTTTGAGGCACTGGTCTGGCACGAGACGGTCTTTGGAGGGACCGCCAGTCGTTTGTCCGCAGGCGCGAGGACAAGCGGGTGCAAGAGAGAAAAGTGCGTCCGCTTTGCACAAGCGGATACTGCTCGCGTTTGTACCCCGGTGCCACGGCGGAAGCCGCGGTGCCGGGCGCCGACGCGAAGCGGTGGTCGTTGGAGTGTTGCGGAGCGCAGCGCAGCAACACCCCAAATAAAAAAATACTGCTCCATTCAGGTAGACTGCTCCCTCTCTGATAGTGATATTACATTTGGATCATCAAAACAGTGGTGCGTTTATTTAGCAATACCATCGTTTCTCTCTCGCACCCGCTTGTCCTCGCGCCTACGAGAGGACAAGCGGGTCAACGCACGTAGGAGCTGCGCTCGGGAAGGTCGGCCGGAGATAAGAGAGCCACGCTCAGTAACTAGCAGCCGAGGAGCGGCCGCGTAGACCAGTGCCTCAAAAGTCCCTAAGCGATTATGTCCCTAGGCACCTAGGAGCTCCACGATTCCCATGACAACATGTGTTAAGCGGAAGTCACGTGACCTGCAGTGCCACGCCCCCGCTGTACCTACTAGCAATTGTAAAGTCACGTCCGGGACTGCATCGCAGAGGCCCACTTCAGACAGCATGAGACAGGTGCGGAGTACATAGATTTGCCTAAATTCTGGCCTCCTGGCTTCAAACGACTTTGTGACTTTGCAAATTGACCGTGTTATACAAAATATTGCGCTATAAAAGCAATTAATCGCAATGTTTATCCATGTGCGCAGAGGCTTATTGATGTCATGCATTTAAAGAAATACGATTGCTTGGAAATTTAGAAAGATGGAACACAATAAATACCGTCGCAGGAACGTCTGAAAGCCAAAAGCCCGAAGATTGGACAAATCTATGTACTACTCATCATTACCATGGTAAATTAACGATCTCTCTAGTAAATTTCCTCTCATAATTTTGTAGGAAACTGTATGGCGGATACATGAATTCCGAGATCGCCGCCACCAACACCAACCTTCACTTTTCTGGGCGTTCGCGCAAGCAGTCCGCATCTGTTTGAGTCCCGAATACGATGGCAGTTGAATGACATAGCTTTTGCGAACGACTGTCGCGAGTGTAATTGAACGTGTATAGAAAGGTGTCGAGCTTACGGGGAATCACAAAAAAAAATTCACAGTTTCACCCTAAGGGCGAAGCAATGAATGCGATAGCAACACAGCAATGTCATACGAAGTAAGGTGAGCGGCTTTGGTAGCAGTATGAATTGTAGTAAACATGAGCTCATTATGTAAGCAGGTGTGCTGTGGCGTAAGTAGACCGACATGAAGAGAGACTCGATGACCACGAGAAGGCGCGTGTGAAACGGTGGTGTTGATGAGAAGCGCTTCCCGTGGGCAGCGCGTGCGAAGGGTGCAGCGCTACACCTGTAGCGCTGCACTGCCTATCCAGGCAGAATTGCATGTGTAGCGTGCGTTGGAAAATGTGGCTCGACTATTACTAACTGAATGAACAAGCGTGGTGTGAGCGCGCACAAACAAACATGAACAGATCACACTGAATGACAGCAGACAACGACTGTCAAAACGCTGGTAGCAAGCGCATACGCCGCAGCGGGCGAAAGTACGTGTGGTCTATGGCTTCAACGGAAACTGAGCGGCGAATGCACGGCGCATAAAGGTCAGAGCCGTGTGGAGATAAGAGACGGTGCGGGCGAGCGACGAGCGCGGTTGTTGGCAGAGTAGAAGTGCCCCCCCCCCCCCCCCCCGCTCCCTCCGGCGCTGGCTTCCCGCTTCCTTGCTTGCGCGTGGGAGATTGAGTGCGTTCGCTCTCCGTGATAGCGCGCGTCCCCGCACGCTTCCGCTCGGGCATACGGCGCGCGGCGAAGATTTTATTTATAGGGAATCTCACGGCTACGGCGACGGCGGCGGCAGAAATCCGGTTAAAGTGTCCATATAATTGCTATCGCAATAAAAATTGGAGATACGAACGCTAACACATTTCGTATGCAGCTTTTGCGTACTGCTGGGTGCATGAGAGTACTTCCAAAACACTTGTGCGGGTAACCATCTGTGCGCAGTACAATCGAGTCGGAGTGCCGGAGTAGTAAAACAAAGTTAGTGACTTCGTGTACGTGAAACCGCGGCCGAACTATTTTAGTCAGAAGATAGGCAGAGACGGAGCCCACGAAACGGCGCTTACGTTAACGCGTTGCTGGCGTGACGTACGCGTATTCCCAGTTCCAGCTTGCGTCGAAGCGAGAAAACAGTGCGCGCGAACAAAACTTATGTGGTTATTCGTCAGTGGTTTCGAGCCGCTGACCCAAGCCACAATGGCTGACCCGCGCTGACCCAAGCCACAATTGTACATCCACTCTGCCGTGCGGGTCAGACTGAGCCAACCTATACAACATGCATAAGTTGGTATAGTACTTACATCTTGAAAGAACCAGCGTGAAAAGACGACACACAAAACGTAAGTGGTCTTTCACCCCACATTGTGCACCGTCTTTTCGCGTTGTTTCTCTCAATGTATACAACTTGCAGTTGGGGCGTTCCGGAACAACCTAACGAGTTATCAACGTGACAATCAGTTTTTGTGTGAGTTTGACAAACATGTTTTAACTGGACGAGCCGAACTGACTTTGCGTTTAAAAGCTATAGCTTTCCTCGGCTCCTCTCCCCACTTTGCTGTTTGTATGTTTAAAGCGGCCAACTTGGGGGCAGTGTTGTCACTTGAAATAATAAAAATAATACTTTTATTGCCAATAATAAAATAAGTACATTCATACAGGCCTGCCAAAGCCTTTGAAGGCTTGAGCGGCAGAGTCTGGCAGGCAGCAAAACCATACACGGTACAATAATAGATTATTTATAAGCAGCGAACTCGAGTATAGCATACGAGAAAAAAGGTTATTAAAATTTATATAGCGTCTATGAAAAGATTTTACATTGTGCATGCTGAAACACAGAAGCACAGTAATGCGTGTGAACAAAATGACCATAAGATAATAGATAACCATACACCAATCTGACCGTCATGGTGCAAAGGAATTGCACAATCACATGCACGAACACAAGTAATAACGGTAAACAAAAGGAACAAATAGGAATAATAAAGTAAATAAATAAAGATGTCCGATAGTCGGTTTCGAACCATGAACCCCCTGCAAAGAATTTCGATGCTCGAACCATTAAAGCAAGGACGCTTTTCTTTTTTTTGCCAAGCTTTCTTGCCGAGTTCCACCCAGGCAATTTTTTGTACGTATCGGGCCTCTGACGCCGAACACGTTAAACGGGTTGTTTGCTGACGCCAAAGGAAGCGGCTTCATCTTTAGACCACGAACGCATGCCTAAATAAGGTGGCATAAACTTGTAGAAGCCAGCGCTTGAGACTCTTAGCGCGCTAGGCGCGTCGTAGAGCCCCAATTTACTTATAAAAAGCGAGCAAGCGCATCTTCTAGCGAACAATGATGAAAGAAGATACGGGACGTGTTCGTATCCGAAATTCGCAGCGCGTTTCTCATCGTACTGTGGCACTGTGGCATGTTTCTTTCAAATTATACGCTTGTGTAGTTGAAATCCAGCGCTAATGCAGCTCCACTAACGTGAAACCTGGGGAAGTGCGAAGCAGGGATGCGGCAGTGTTTCCCTTATGTTATTCGTGTGCTATTCTTGCGCAAGTGAGAAGGAATCGAGCGCTTGTGGGGTGGTGGCACCCTCTCTTGCGCTGCGCTGGTGCTAGACTGCCCTTTCGGAAGCAATTTTCGCGAATTTCTGCTAATTTCCGCATATCCCTGGCTCATACCCGCATATCCAATGCGGGTAACGGTCACACGTGATTTTATTATCGTTAATCGGGATGTAACTGACGAGCATGTGATGTTATTGATATCATGACCTATCAGTCATACATTCGAGCTCTTCCATGCCAATTTTGGTACATGCCAAGTGAACGAGACGCGAGTTTTCGACAGATCGTGTCCTTGCGCGTGACCACGATGACATGTCATCATATTGGACGCCGACAGCCCGGGCCCCTAAAGTAATTCGCATGCACTTAAGCTATGTACAAGAAAAACAATGCAATCACACACACATACACTCATACACAACCACGCACACATAAAAAAAGTGGTCGCAGTTTCACCTGAAAGGCGAAGCATCAATTGCGATAGCAAACTTGTAGAGAGCTATACGGAGTAATGATATTAGCTTTAGGAGCTGTATAAACTTGGACATGCAGCAGCATCGGCAACACGCAGAACTGTTGTCGACGCCATCGGCGTTTTGCCCGCGTTCGCTCAAAATGCGTGCGGCGTTGGTGACTGTTGCCGGAGCCTGTGATATAAATAGGCACTTGGTGCCGCAGCTAAACGTCGCCTCCCTTCCCTCCCCCTCCCCCACGGCTTCTCGCGCGTCGGAAGAAGGTGCGTTTGCTCTACATATATGGTGATTGTAAAGGAGAAAAGAGACGCCTACTTCTGCAGCCCTTAAGCGAGCACGGCGCGGAACGCGCGTTTGTTCTCCACCGTGCGTTCACTCCCCGTGAAAGACGCGCCCCTCGCGCCCTTTCACTCGCACATACAGCGTTCGGCGCGCGGCGACGATTTCTTCTCCAAATGACGTCATACGGAACCTCACGGCGACGGCGACGGTGACGGCGACGGCGACGGCGACGGCTACGGCGACGGCGACGCCGACGGCAGAAATCTGCTTTTGAGTGTCCATATAATTGCTATCGCAATAAAAACTTAATTTCACGATACAGATTTTAACAGGGCATAAAAAGTGTGACGAAGAGAATACTGAGCATAAGTGAAGGAACAGAAGAGGATTACAGAATGACGGAACACACAACAGATAACGAGTTTTTTGTTCAATTATGGGAACTCCTCGTCAACTCCTTTCAGTAAAAATGGTAAAATTGGGCATGAAGATATCCGGGCACTCTGAATGTGTGTTATGTGTGGCCTGCATTCTAGATAGAGCGTTACAAAAGATCGGAAGGCTGAAAGGTGCGCGGTTTCCTTGTGCTTTTATGTGGAATGTAAAAGCGCATATTAGAAAGCAGGTCTGAGCAGCATATTTTTTTCATGTATCAATTTGTGGAGAAAATACCATCCGATTTGTTGCGTCTACAGGCGAGGGTAGATAACCTGAGTGTCTGAGTTAGTTCTGTGGAGATGGCAGTTCTATGACAAAAACGATGTTGAAATAAGGAGGGGAACATTTTCTGTACATTATGGTTGTGAACGTTTGCTGCAGAAGTTTACAATTTGACCTGCAAATTCCGCCCCAAACGATGGAGGTGTTCTCAAGAACTGGAATGCATACGCTCTTTCATAAAGTTACAATTGACACGGGCTCTCGTCACGCGACATACTGTCCCGAGCGTTCGAAGTGCACGCTGCCTCGTCTGTTGAGCGTGGGCAGAGAAACTCAGAGAGCTATCAAAGTACACTCCAAGGTCCTTTAGTTCCCTGAGCTCTTGGCAGGAGAACGTCTTTAACGTTATAAAGAAATACTATCCTGTCAAATGATGATGATTATAATAATAATAATAATAATAATAATAATAATAATAATAATAATAATAATAATAATAATAATAATAATAATAATAATAATGAATAAAGGTGGGGGTTATAGAACTGTAATAAAAATTTCGGTAGGGGAAAGCGGAGGCGAACCGGCCATAGGGTATCAAATAATGCGCGTTATTCCGGTTTATTTCGTGGTAGAGCGCTATCGGAGACGTTCACGGGTCTCTAATTGTGGAGTTGTCAATTCGTCCAACGTCGGAGTTGTTCCCGCGTACTTTTGGCGGCTGCTATGAAATGCAAGGCAATCCCATGGTAAACGCCGTATATGCTTGGCCTCGCTGCTGTCTTCCTCGAGGAGCTGCCACGTACAACATCGGGGATCGGATTATCATTGTCATTTTCTCGGCTGCTATTCTTTTGTTTGTGCGCCGGCCAACGTGCAATAACATCCGGCGTAAGGGCGAAGCCAGAGCGAGCTTTGTGTACTAGCACTTGGCAACCCCTTGGCACGTCTTAATGTAGAGAACGTTGATTAAAAGTACCACCTTCTCTGCGAGGTCAATCATGGTGGCTGAGGGACATGTTAGCCAATGAAATCTACAGCGCGTCTCTCGTCGTAACGCCGGGATTTTTTTTTTAAAGCGAAGCTTAACCGTAGGCGCTGTGGCCTGGCTGTTCCCTTGCCGAATAGGCCAACCAATCACAGCGGAGCATGCGCGCCGCGCGCGCCACTGGGTTCCTCGCAGTACCATCAGATGTCGCGCGCCTCCACGCATCCGTGGCATCAGCGGCGCCGGCCGTGCGGAGTAAATAAAAAAAAAGAACCAGAAAGGTCGCCTTCAGGCATCCGCGGCTGCTCGGTAATGAGGAAGTAAACGCTTCTTGCGGATAGAATGGATTCGAATTGTGCTATACGTACGTGTACGCATGCTGCCTCTGAAACCATGACGCGTTCAAGGCGTCCGTCGTCCTCGCTAGTAGTCAGCAACTCCGCTAAACAAAAGGCTCGGTGTAACTTAGGTGCGCCCGCACTTGTGTGCGTGCGTGCATGTTTCGACTCTTTATGCACTCACACAAAGCTTCGCTGTATATAGATTCCAACTCGTGGGATCTGCTGCAATTTGTTTTTATTCGTATACTCTTCGGAGTTCCTGTAGTTTCCACAAAAGGTTTCCTATGGTCCCTTAAATAGTAGCATAAGTTGAATAGGAGCATAGCACCGCCAAACTTACAATTACAATACTACAGTGTAGTTATTGCCTTGTTTGAGCGCAGAATCGACTTGTGGCCGGTTCTCCCAAAAACGTTCTGTCAAGTAACTTGAAAGCAGCACGGTATATAGCCTCAAGAGTCACTCCAGAAGTATTTTCAGTGCGGGCATCGCCACGTGTTGAAGCATCCATCTTGCACCGCGCAATTTCTGCACTGTTTATCGCAGCTGAAATGTTCTGGTTTACGTAAACGCCCTGCATGCCAAGGTCCACCCACTTTCACGCAATACTCCGCCGGCTCAGCACGTTTTCCAACCGGGGCGTTCCTTCCCCGTCGCATCGCTGCAGGTTCCCTTGGTCGCCATGCCCATTCGTCGGCAGGCTGAGGCGGATTTCTGCGAAACGCTATAACTCGCGTTCTTTCCACAAAGCAATTAAAGAAACCTAAAACGAGAGAGCTTTAAAGGCTTACCCGGAGGACTGGACAGTGTTGAACAAAATTGAACGACAAGGATAGCGGGGAAATAAAAATGGGGCGCTCGAAAGGAGGCCAGTACCCTCGCGAAAACACGAGACGAAGATTGAACGGCGACGGAGGCAAAATGAGTTTAGGAAACTGCGCGGTTTCCGTTTTCACCGCTTCGGCAAGCTGAGTTCTGCGCCGGCTGGCCAATCAGAAGCTGCGCCATCGTTAGCTAGCCGCTCGCAGCTGTGGATGTATTATTTTCTCTTTTTCTCGAGATTATCCTTTTTATTGGCTTACTGGGCGTATTTAATCGCTCTCTTCTTCCCGCAGCTGATCCTGCACTTTCAGAGGAGAAAAAGATTGTTCTTTGCCGTGCTCCTTTTTTACTTCATGGTTCCAGAAGCAACGCAGTGAGGGCCTTCCTTGCTCTAACCGGTTGCTTCGGCCAGCCACCCACGTTGATTCACCTGCGAAGAATATTCAACTCATCCGCGAGGGTAATGGCGATCTCGTTTCATTTTGCTCTTTCTTTCATTGCTTGCGCGGCTATGCGTGCATATTGCACGAGCAAGAGATAGTATTTCACACCTATGTGTACCTCGGGAACACCGTAACGTCCTTCGGCTTTCGCATTTTGGAACGAAATAAAAGCGGCAGCCTGCGACTGGCTTATCGCTTTTTGTGTCACCGGCATGCCGACAACTGCTTAATGCGCTGTTTTTGACCTCGCTTTCACGTCTTAGCTGTCACACGTTATAATCTTCTTGGGCCATCACGTCAGAGGGACGCTACGCGTTACATATAGCCATGAAAATTAACAATGTTAAAAATTGGACGAGTTGATATGGGGACATGCTCGATAGTGGAAAGTGCGATGGTTCATGTAACACTAAAGGGAACACAGAGAGAGAGAGAGCGCTCTTCCTTCATGCTACGTGAATCATTGTGCTTTTCACTGAGAACCATAAAAATTGTGTACTCGGTTTTATACGCGGGCAGGTCGGCATTGAACACAAGCAAGAGTCTCAGTCTTTTTTGGTTCGGTTTCCCCTTCTCGCTCTTTCAGCTTTGGCACAATGTTCTTACTGACTGCGTCCAGACCGGCAGAAAAGAAGAACAACCATGTTTATACTCTTCTTTTCATGATCTTAATAACTGTAGCCATGTCATCAGTGTTCGTGGCATTGCCCTTAAAGAAGACGACTGTCCTTTTCCTGAGCAATGGTAGAAGCACAGTCGTACAAGAAAATGTGTTTCTTAACCTACATTGGGGCTTCTTGAAAGTCAATTTCTGGAAGGCTCTACTGCTCCTTGTCAGAGGAAGTTAGGTCACTCTGTAGCTCTGCTTCTTCCGACGTCAATGAAATGAACTTGTCACTTGATCAGCTAGCTGTCTCTTGAACGTAAACTTTTTTTGACATGCCTTTCCTTGCCACGAATTCTGTGCAGCTAGTTTATCCCGCTTTATATACGTGCTTACTTGTCGTAATTGGGTTTTATAAAGCCTTTCGGAGAACGGTATAAATGTGTGAGAATTACTAGATGATTATAGAGGGTAAATATGGGATTACAATAATGACAAAAAGCATGCAGGGTAGTTAGGGTGAAGGAGGACATCATTCCATTCCTTCCTTCATCATGCTGTATCATATCTCTCAAGGTCGCTGGACAGGGCAAAGTCAGTTTTCAAGGGGAACAGTCGTTGATTATGCCTAAATACACAATGGCCAAAAATTATCCAATTATGCGCGTTCTAAGGTTTTTTTTTCTTTATTATTTTTTTAATCCGCTCGTCCACCCTGCTGTTTTAGCTTCAGAGTGGTAGCAACAAAACCGCTAGTTACTTACTTTTTGAAGACTAAACGTCAATTTCCCGTTCACCTGCATTTCACGACAATGATAAGAATCTAAAGTGACGCGGACAGATGGCGTTCCGCCGCTGCTGCCGTTGCGCATGCTCAGGAGCTCAGGGCTGCTACCTCATGCGCACTTCGACGAGTCCGAGCGCTTTTCTTTTTTCTTTTATTTCGTCATTCTCTATGGAGTGGCGACCCTTCCATTTTTCAAAGTGTTTGCCGTGGAGGGCAGTGCGTTTGTGCGCTGTTTTAGCAACGGCTTAGGCTTCCGTGTGGAGCGTCCACTTGGATGAATGCACTGTTCGTAACAGACTTCAGAAGGGGCACGTCAGGCGCTTGCGTCATCATCGCTAACGACGATGAGTTTTACAGTGTATTTCTAGCACCAACATGCGTGTCTCCACAAATGTTGGTTGGTATGTCAAAGCAATCGTTGCAGTGCAGACGAACAAATATGGTCAGTCGCACAGGCATACCGCTAGCGAAAGGCCGCGTGAGCTCAGAGGATTTGGTACATATTTGAACTGAACGAGAACCTTTTATTTGTAGTGCAGGATATCAGTCTATGAAAAACCACCTGATGTTAGTGATGCAGCCGGGATGTGAGGACAGCGTGAAAAGTACCTGAGAATAAGGCAACACATAACCTAACGCACGCACTACATGTGTGACATCGGTCCATCGCAGGCTCGCAAGTTCTGCGTTGTCAGCTACAAAAATTACGAGTCTCCCTGCTATTAGCTTGATGTCAATTTGGGATCTGCTTCCCGTTGAAGTTAGCATTCATTACGTCACTGATCACGATTGTATCAGCATTTTTTTTTTCTACTGTCACCAAACTCATGCTATGGCAACTATGAAAACATTCCTTGGAGTGTCGAGAGCGACTACGGAGGTCGTTTAATGTCAACAAGTGCGGAGGCGTGCACTATCTAGATATACTAACGCCTACAAAGAGGCTTTAGAGAAACCTCGTAAGCACCTATACAACCCCATTGGCCTATACATAGACCATTTCCGCAGTATCGCTGGTACCTCCGCTTTGATTAAGCGTTCCCGCGTTCGGCCGACATTAGCGATGTTTGTCTAAAGACAATCTATACACGACAAGTAGACATGAAGCAATAAGACTTTTGCAGCGTCAGCTACTTTTAGCTCATACCACACATTACCGCAACTGGTATAGGTGTTGTTCTCTCAAGTTAACATGGCTTCACCAGAGGTTATATAGTAAACCGTAGAGAATCTGAGCAGAACCCTTAAACACTTAATTGTTCAATAAACTAAAAATAAGAACTGTGTAATTCACTGACAGACATTACATTGTCACCAAGGTTGAGCGTTGTGTGTGTCCACTTTCTTGTCCCCGTCTAATACGCTGAAAAATACCTCAATAATAAAATTGTCACCTTAACTGATTTTGTGTATAGACATTCTATAGACTGGGAATCAGCTAAAGGAACAAGATAGCTGAACTACTTGTGTAACATAGACAGCCTACAGACCAAAAATATACCCCCCCCCCCAAAAAAAAAATAAAGATAAAATTTAACGACTTTTGTCTATAGGCAGTCTATAGACTAAGAATAGACAAAGATAAACACCTTATCGACATTGATATATAGACAGTTTAAAACCGACAGCATACAAAAAATTACCGCCTTATTGACTTTCGCCCATAGACAGTCTATAAACTAGGGATTAACGCAAAAGAAATATACACCTTATCGACTTTGGTCTATAGCCAGTCTATAGAGCGTGAGTATACAAAAAGAAACAAACACCTCATGGACCTTTGTCTATAAACACACAAAGGTCTATAATCTGAGTGAACGCAAGGTGAGTAATGTATAATGTGAGTATAGTGGTAGGTAAATAATGGGAGTAGACGAAAATCAACAGACACCTTATCCCATTTTGTCTACAGGGAGCCTCTAAATTTTGTATAGACAAAAGAACAAATCTATAAAAAGCACCTCCTCCCCCCCCCCCCCCCGGAGCAGTCTACAATCTACTATAAATCTACACACACTCTGTAATTTTTGTAAGGACTATCTTGGACGCGTTTCTTTAACTTAGCTCGAATGGTGTTAAATATATTTGAACTGTCTCACTCCTCCCGCCTTCCCTCTAAATAAATTTGGTTACTTGTCTGGTTTCTGAAAGCTTCGCACTCATCTACAGCTTTAATCTAACATAATTTCCTAGAACCCCGACTCCACATGTTAGACCGGTGTAGTCATTACAGAACCACCAGTAAAACATAGAGCCTTGAATTATGCACATTGTACGGAAATGGCAGAGCTCCAGGTTCCGAAAATGGCGGTGACACTCGAGACTCAATCAACTCAAGAAGCACCTATTTCCTTCGTGTATATATATATATATATATATATATATGCGCGCGTCTTGAATTGATTGAGGCACCGCAAGTGTGCCAATCTGCGGGTAAGCACCATCACTAAGATGGTGCTGGCAAAAGTTCTACGCGACCGCGTTGTAGATCTTTGTTCGCAACGCGTTCTGTTCAGTTGCTGTGACGTAAGAAATTGGCAGTATGCAACATTTTTTGAGAACACGAGCGAGAGGGCAGCCAATCGGCAAGCGGTGAACCATTTCGTAGTCGCAGCCGCCGTTTGGATCCAATCCAATTCACCAGACGTGCCATGCGACGCCCGTCTCGCAGCTAGAGGATGACCGCTCGAACTTCCCATCTTTCGTCGCGTTCTGCTCCAAGCAGACGACGTGCTCGTAATCAAAATGATTGACAAGAGCATATCGTCATTTTGACGTCACCAAAAACGACGAACTTCCTGGACTTTTGTTGTCCAGAGAGTTCACCGCTTGCCAATTGACTGCTCTCTCCCTCCCGTTGTCACTAATTTTGCATTCTGCCACTTTGTGACGTTGCAGCAACTGAACAGAATACTAAACAAAAAAAGATCTCCTATCGCGCCTCAGCAAGCAAGATGCTGCAATAAAAGCAGAGTCAATTACCTGGGTATATGCTATCTCAGGACGACAATAGAGAGAGAGAGAGCAAGGAGAGGAAAGGCAGGGAGGTCAACCAGACGAGCGTCCGGTTTGCTATCCCACACTAGGGATAAGGAAAGGGGGAATAGAAAGAGGGAAAGAGAGAGTACAGAGTACACGTGGGACGATGCACAGGGACACTATAAGTGGTTTCTTAAAGCGGTGCATTTCAAGTATAGTGTACCAGTGCCCGAATCGTTTTTTATGCCAGTGACGGGTGTAATCTACGTAATTATCGGGTGATGACGGATGATGACCACGGTAGCCACTGTGCACACGTAGTCCAGCACATATTTATGCGCCCAGAAGCGTGTTACATAAAACTTGCCTGCTGGGTGGGTTGGTTATATATATTTACTTGACCTATATTAGTGCCATTAAATATACAATCATCATAATCATCATCATCATCAGCCTATATTTATGCCCATTGCAGGACGATGGCGTGTCCCAGCGATCTCCAATTACCCCTGTCTTGCGCTAGTTATTTCTAACTTGCGCCTGCAAATTTCCTAACTTAATCACCCCACCTAGTTTTCTGCCGTCCTCGACTGCGCTTCCCTTCTCTTGGTATCTATTCTGTAACTCTAATGGTCCACCGGTTATCCGTCCTACAAATATACAATACACGCAGACAAAGACAGCACGAACTCTAGCTGCAATGCCTGGCCATTTTCTACCTTTATTGAACTTCTATTGGGTTTGAGCTTGCACTCTCTGAAGTAGAGGGGTATTCTTCACACATGGGTTATAGGCCATTTTAGCGGCGATCCCATGTACTCTGTCATGTTTGATCCCGTGGTGACGCGTCCATTGCTTGCCTCAGCTGCCTCCGTTGCTTTCGCGTTTACAATCCCGTACAAAAATGACTGTTGATTTTCTATTGACGTATTGTTGGGGTATTGTTGAATCAACGGACTCTCAACAAAGTCTCTAAAGTCTTTGAGTTCGCTCAACAGTTGCACAATGATATTACCATTGAGAGCTTCTCAATAAATAATTTATTGAGTAATTTGTGTTGATTTTCGTAGTTGTTTTTCTGTTGTGTAGCAGTTGAGTTTAGCATATTGACACGTACACATGTTTATCTTTCACTGGTGGCCGCTTTCAACATTGGCTGACAAATGTTAAACGTTATCGCTCGGCGCAGGACGCGCCTGCATTGGAAGCTTCTCGGACGTTATCGATGCTTCTATCCGTCGTCTGTGGTCACCGACGCCCATGTAATCTGATTGTATGAGCGACGCGAATTGTCTAGAACTTTCTGGAAGACACGCGGGCATCAGGGATTAATCTGGAACCTTCGATGACTCAGGTATAAAAGCCGACGCGTTTCGCCGCTGATCAGATTTTCGACGATCGCCGACTGTGTTCGCCGCTATCGTTGTGCTTTGAGTGTACCTTGCTTTTGTGGGCACAGGTTCGCCCAATAAACAACCAGTTTCGTCGTACACAGTTTTACGACTGTTTTCTTCAGCGTCACTACTACGTGACATCTGGTGGAGGTGCTAGTGCGTTCATGCAGCGAACGCCCCCGCAAAGCCGCGACCCAAGCCCGTAACCGGACGACGAGACCAACGTCGCCAAGGACCAGCGAGCTAGCCGTAGGCAGCAAGGACTTTTGCCAGAATACGGACTTCTTCCCGAGAAGACCACAGCGATCAAGGCCAAGTCAACGACCACAATGGCAGCCCCAGCGTCCCCCATCCTGCTGCAGCAACCTCGGGAGCCACCTACCTTCCGTGGATCATCAGCTGAAGACCCTGAAACATGGCTGGAGACATACGAGAGGACCGCGACGTTCAACAAATGGAGCGACGACGACAAGCTGCGCCATGTGTATTTTTCATTAGATGATGCTGCTCGGACCTGGTTTGAGAACAGAGAGACCACCCTGGTTACGTGGGACCTTTTTCGTGAAAACTTCGTGAGGACCTTCACGAGTGTCGTACGAAAGGAGAGGGCAGAGGTTCTCTTAGAAACCAGGGTGCAATTGCCGAACGAGAACATCGCGATCTTCACGGAGGAGATGTCTCGCCTCTTCCGCCACGCCGACCCCGACATGTCTGAAGAAAAGAAAGTTCGGTTCTTGATGCGGGGTGTCAAAGAGCAACTATTCACCGGATTGATGCGCAACCCGCCCAAGACTGTCGCCGAATTTCTTTCCGAGGCCACAACGATCGAGAAGACGCTTGAAATGCGCGCCAGGCAATACAACCGCCGTGCCCTGACCAACTACGCCGATGCTCAAGCTCTAGGCGCCGACGACCTGCGCGAGACCATCAGAGCAGTCGTTCGCGAGGAGCTGCAGAAGCTCTTACCCAGGTCGCAGCCTCAAGTGGCATCTATCGCCGCCGTCGTCAAAGAAGAAGTTCAGCGCTCACTTGGAGTTCCTGATGTGCAGCCGCAATCGCCGCAACCCCAGCCGGAAGCGCTGACTTACGCCGCCGTTGCCCGTCGTCAAGGCCCTCCTTCACGCTCGCACCAGGGCCAAGTAACGCCGCAGTTCCGTCGCCCACCGCCGCCGCCGCAGCCAGCACGCCCGCCCGTCACCCAGCGCAGCTACCCGAGAAAGACGGACATTTGGCGCGCCCCCGACCACCGCCCGCTCTGCTATCACTGCGGGGAAGCTGGTCATGTCTACCGCCGATGCCCATACCGCGAGATGGGCCTACGAGGGTTCGCCGTCAACGCGCCGCGTCCACAGCTTGGCGAGCGGCCACGTGACATCGCCGACTACCTCGCCGGAGCCCAGTGGCAACCACGACGACCCTCACGCTCGCCGTCACCAGGACGTTACCTGTCGCCGCAGCGCCGACCATACACTGGCCCAGCCCGGGGCCGGTCCGTGAGCCCCTATCCGGGAAACTAAAGGCAGCAACCGATGGAGGTGCGGTTGCTGTACGACGCAATGCCGAAGATCCTCCGACGCCGCCGACGACGACGATTCGCGATTCATCACGACGAGATATCAGCACGCCGCCTAGCAACAGCCTTGACAACACTTCGCCGCCGAAAGAAGACCTTCCGACGCGACGTAGCAGCAGCAGAGCAAGCCGACGCAGCCGTGATCCGACGCCACGAATTAACCGCAACGCCAGACGCCGGTCTACCGATCTAGACGTGCTCATCGATGGCCATAACGTCACCGCTCTCGTCGACACTGGAGCCGACTATTCCGTCTTCAGTGGCCCGTTCGCCGCCAAGTTGAAGAAGGTGAAAACAGCCTGGCAAGGACCCGATATCCGGACAGCGGGAGGCCACCTAATAACGCCGACTGGAATCTGCACAGCGCGAGTCACGGTAAACAACCGCACTTACCCGGCGAGCTTCGTAATCCTGCAGCACTGCTCCAGGGATGTCATCCTAGGCATGGACTTTCTAAATCAACACGGTGCAGTCATCGACTTAAGGTCCAAGTCGATAACGCTTTCAACGCACAACGCGATACCACCGCATACAAGCATAAGTTACCATGCCTTGAATGTGCTTGAAGAACAAGTCACCGTTCCGCCTCGCTCCAGCGTAATGATTTCCGTCGGCACCGAAGTGCCTGCAGACATGGAGGGCGTCATTGAGGGCGATCATCACTTACTGCTCGACCGTGAAATTTGCGTCGCTAGAGGCATAGCTGAGCTACGTGCAGGGAAAGCAACGGTGATGCTCACGAACTTCAGCCCCGAATACAAGCACATTAACAAAGGCACCACGGTCGCCTACATCGACGAAATAGTACAAGCCAGCAGTGCTTTCGCCTTCACGGATTCCAGTGCACCCGCAACGACGACTATAATACCTGAACCAACTTTCGACGTCAATCAGAACCTTCCCAGGCATAAGAAAGAACGACTAAAAGCTCTGCTCCTGCAATACAAGGATTGCTTCTCGTCGTCGTCAAAAGTTCGACAAACCCCTGTCGCCAAGCACCGCATCATAACCGACGAAAATGCCCGCCCATTGCGTCAGAGCCCGTACCGAGTTTCGGCGCGCGAACGCGAGGCCATAAGGCGACAAGTCGACGAAATGCTACGCGACGACATCATCCAGCCGTCCAAGAGTCCGTGGGCGTCCCCCGTGGTGTTAGTGAAGAAGAAGGATGGAACCCTACGTTTCTGCGTCGATTATCGTCGCCTCAACAAGGTCACGAAGAAGGACGTATACCCCCTCCCACGGATTGACGACGCCTTGGATCGACTGTACAATGCAAAGTATTTTTCGTCGATGGACCTCAAAACCGGCTACTGGCAAATCGAAGTCGACGAGAGGGATCGGGAGAAGACGGCTTTTATAACACCAGACGGACTGTTTGAGTTCAAGGTCATGCCGTTTGGTCTTTGCTCGGCACCTGCGACTTTCCAACGCGTCATGGATACAGTACTGGCAGGCTTGAAGTGGCAGACTTGCCTCGTCTATTTGGACGACGTCGTTGTGTTTGCCTCAAGCTTCGAAGAACACCTGCGGCGCCTTGAAACAGTTCTTCAAGCAATCAAAACCTCCGGACTCACGTTAAAGCCAGAAAAGTGCCGCTTCGCGTATGAGGAGCTCTTGTTTTTGGGCCACGTCATCAACAAGTCTGGAGTGCGCCCCGACCCTCAGAAAACTGCGGCCATCTCCAACTTTCCTCTGCCCGCTGACAAGAAGGCAGTGCGTAGATTTCTTGGACTGTGCGCCTATTACAGGCGCTTCGTCAAGGATTTTTCACGGATCGCAGAGCCACTGACGTATCTCACGAAGGCCGACGTCGAGTTCAAGTGGGAGACGCCGCAACTCGAAGCATTTGAAGAACTGAAGCGACGCCTGCAATCGCCGCCAGTACTTGCGCATTTCGACGAAAACGCCGATACCGAAGTCCACACCGACGCAAGCAGCGTAGGACTCGGCGCCGTGCTTGTGCAGAGGACTGATGGACTAGAAAGGGTTGTAAGTTACGCTAGCCGGTCGCTATCGAAGGCGGAAGCAAATTATTCCACAACAGAAAAGGAGTGCCTCGCCATCATCTGGGCTACATCAAAGTTTCGTCCCTACCTCTATGGCAGGCCCTTTAAAGTTGTGAGCGACCACCACGCCTTGTGTTGGCTAGCTAACTTGAAGGATCCTTCAGGTCGCCTCGCACGATGGAGTCTGAGACTTCAAGAATTCGACATCACCGTCGTTTACAAGTCCGGGCGAAAGCACTCTGACGCCGACTGCTTGTCTCGCGCCCCCGTCGAACCGCCGCCACAGGACGACCAGGATGACGACACTTTCTTGGGAGCAATCAGTGCCGACGAATTCGCCGAACAACAGCGAGCCGACCCGGAACTAAGGAGCCTTGTAGACTTCCTGGAAGGCAAGACCGTCATTGTGCCGAAGGTGTTCAGGCGAGGATTGGCGTCGTTTTTCTTGCAAAACGACATTCTCCTAAAGAAGAACTTCTCGCCTCTCCGAGCCAACTACCTCCTCGTGGTACCCTCAGCATTGCGTCCAGAGGTTCTGCAAGCTCTCCATGACGACCCAACGGCTGGACATCTCGGTTTTTCACGCACTCTCGCGAGGATACAAGAAAAATACTACTGGCCTCGCCTCTCTGCCGACGTCGCCCATTACGTAAGGACATGCCGAGACTGTCAGCGACGCAAAACACCGCCGACAAGGCCAGCCGGACTTCTACAGCCAATCGAGCCACCTCGCCGACCGTTCCAGCAGATCGGGATGGACTTACTGGGGCCTTTTCCGACGTCGACGTCCGGAAATAAATGGATCGTCGTCGCTACGGACTACCTCACCCGCTACGCCGAAACAAAAGCCTTGCCCAAAGGCAGTGCCGCCGAGGTAGCCCGATTCTTCGTTGAGAACATCCTCCTGCGTCACGGTGCCCCAGAAGTCCTCATCACCGACAGAGGCACGGCCTTTACGGCAGAACTAACTCAAGCCATCCTGCGGTACAGCCAGACAAGCCATCGCCGCACCACCGCCTACCACCCGCAGACGAATGGCCTCACCGAGCGCCTAAATAAGACCATCGCCGACATGCTGGCAATGTACGTCGACGTCGAACACAAGACGTGGGATGCCATCCTTCCGTACGTGACCTTCGCATACAACACGGCCGTGCAAGAAACGACGCACATGGCGCCGTTCAACTTGGTCTACGGAAGGAACCCGGCAACGACGCTTGACGCCATGCTACCAGACGTCGCTGACGAAGAAAATCTCGACGTTGCCACTTATTTGCAGCGTGCCGAAGAAGGTCGACAGCTCGCCCGACTGCGCATCAAGAACCAGCAGAGGACCGACAGCCGACACTACAACCTTCGACGACGCTACGTCGAGTACCAGCCCGGTGACCGTGTTTGGGTCTGGACTCCGATACGCCGACGAGGACTTAGCGAGAAGCTGTTACGTCGCTATTTCGGACCATATAAGATCACCCGACGTATTGGCGCACTGGACTATGAGGTCGTGCCAGACGGCATTTCGCAATCACAGCGGCGCCGGGCACGACCTGAAGTCATCCACGTGGTGCGTCTTAAGCCTTTCTACGCCCGCTGACAAACTTAGGTACTTTGTTATTTTGTTATTGTTTTTTTGTTATTTTGTTTATTACGCATGGTTTTGTTTTCGCTTTTGTGTTTGTTTGTAGCATCGGGACGATGCTTTTTAAGGGGAGGGTATTGACACGTACACATGTTTATCTTTCACTGGTGGCCGCTTTCAACATTGGCTGACAAATGTTAAACGTTATCGCTCGGCGCAGGACGCGCCTGCATTGGAAGCTTCTCGGACGTTATCGATGCTTCTATCCGTCGTCTGTGGTCACCGACGCCCATGTAATCTGATTGTATGAGCGACGCGAATTGTCTAGAACTTTCTGGAAGACACGCGGGCATCAGGGATTAATCTGGAACCTTCGATGACTCAGGTATAAAAGCCGACGCGTTTCGCCGCTGATCAGATTTTCGACGATCGCCGACTGTGTTCGCCGCTATCGTTGTGCTTTGAGTGTACCTTGCTTTTGTGGGCACAGGTTCGCCCAATAAACAACCAGTTTCGTCGTACACAGTTTTACGACTGTTTTCTTCAGCGTCACTACTACGTGACAATATACTAATTAGGACTTGCATATGAAGGCGACAATTCAAAACTTTATCAAGAAGCATTCTTTGCCTAATTCTTGTCACTTTGCGGTAGGTACGTAGGTTCTAGTTTGGGCTCGCTTTCGTAAAAAGAAAACAGTGTGTGACCGACTTTGGCACCGAACGTTGACCTTCGAGCGCAGCAGCCCGGTGCTCTAAACTTTAGGCCACGAGCGCACGCGTACGTCTCTCGTTCCGAAACCAGTCAGCGCTTTGAATGCTCGGCGCGCGCGCCCCATGTAACTTCCTCGTCTTCTTGCGACAGCTCGCGCTTTGAGGCGCCATGTTAGACTGTACTATGTCCGGGACCAGCCCGCTTTCATAGCCGTTTACGCTACGTAGAAACTGCGACGTTGAACCATCTTCATGATCGCCCACGAGTGACTTGCTCGCCGGCGTACAAATGCCATCGTCGTTTTAACATACAACATATGGCATAGCCATAGGTGCGATCCAAAATGCGCACGTTTTAGGGAGCAAACGAATGTGAAATTCACTTGCAAACACGGTGACTGCGTGCATGGGGAGTTCCCCAAAAGTAGACACGGCGGCAGCGCGGATGATGACGAGAAGGCAGGCGCCGACAAGCGACGACGCTACCTTTGAGCATCGGACGCGCTGTGCGAGCCGTAGGATGCAAGCGCGCACAGGCTGTAAACATACACTTCAGAGGTCTTAGAATTTCCTGTGCCACACCCTGTGTCTCGAAAGCATAATACATTTTTTTTATCCAACGGCCGTGGTACTAGATATCAAACAACGAACGCGCTTTGAGACCACAGCGCGTTGAAAGAATTTCGGATTCAGCAACAGCCGCAACATTACGCAGCTAATCGCTGTCTCAGCGGCTGCTCCCGACACTCGCCTTGCAGAAGCATGCGATAAAATTCTTGCCATGGAAGCCTCCCAAGCCTGCAGCTCTCCTATGTTCAGTGAAACAAACGCAGGCCAAAGAGAAATGAAAGAAATCAAACAACAGTTACGCGCCCACGTTATACCCTACTTTTTACCGCGTCATCTGCAAACATGCTGCAAACTACTTAAACAAATTATTGTTCACAAAAATAAAGATATTAGTAATAACTTTTACTCATAGGTGACGCAATGAACGCCAAACCAGTGTTTGAGCATGAGTGTTTATGTGTGTGCGTGCGTGCATGACTTTATTGTGAGCAGTCTTTTGCAACGGTATGCAGTGTGCCGTTAGTTTCGTAGTCGCAATTTTGTTAATCGTATTATTTATTTTTTACGCTACAAATTGAGTTTTCCTTCAAAATTTATTATGCTTTCTATGAACAAAAATTATCGATCATTATTTATGAATTTTAGTGGTTATTTTTAGTAGGAACGATTTTATTAACTTAATACGATACTGAGGCTGCGACCGGTTTTCGACTCTGTCACTCGTCTGAACTTGTGCGGTGGTTCGTGCCGCGCGCGCTTTGTTGGAAGCATTTTTCTTTTGTTTTTGGACATCATGACGCAAGTTTTAGTGAAATTGCTCTATGATGATAAGTGGGATGTTTATCCGTTGAAGACGTTCGCTGACGCAGCCACTGGTCTTCGGGCGATGTTCGAGCCTGGCAGTTTAGATGAGTTGCGCGGCAGAATTCATGATGGAAGGAAGGCGAACAAAGCCGCAGCCTAACTTCTGCACACAGGTGAGTGATTTCGTTTTCTTGAGAACATAGCCGCGTTTTTTTTTTTTTTTTTCACTTGGACGATCGTGAGATGCAAAGCACACCGTTCACTTTCTGCAGGCAAACCGCATGCCCTGGAGCGAAAGCGCGCGAAGCTAGCGCTTGCTGCCGCCGCTGCTTCGATTGAAATGTTCGTAATATTATCTACTAATTTGCTATCGCAATCGATGCTTCGCCTTTGGAGCGACCCTGCGATATTAAAAAAAAATATTCTTAATCTGTAGTGGCTCATCGTATACCTTAAGGCTAGTGTGCACATTTTCTCGCGTAGTCGTTAACTGCGCCTCTATTTGCGTTGTGGCTAATGTCGCGGTGTGCTGCAAAATATATTTCGCCTTTTCGGTATGTGCGGAGAACAGCCCACCGATAAGTCCTGCATCGGCGCGATGATTACACGGATACACAGCGTAAATGAACAGAGGCGTGGTGGCGACGTCGGCAAAGCCGCCGACGGGCTTGCCTTATCACACATCGCCACCCCAACCGCAGTAAGCATATTTATCAAATGTGACGTGTTGCTGTTTAAGGCGTACTGCACGCTTTTAATAGGCGATAACTCAAGCGCGCCGCCGTTCTCTGATACCTCTTTGAGCTGGGCCGACTCGAATGTGCGTTGCTTGCAGAAACGAAAGGAACGCCAGACGGCTCATCGGCGCCTCAAGCTAAGCGCCGCACTCGAGCACCGTTAGCGCGGCGAGGAATGGCACGTTCATGAAGATAGCTCACTGCACAGACGCAAGCGTGCAATGCGCACAGGACGCGTACGCAACGCGCGGCACACAAATCGCGCGGAATGTTCTTAGCCACGCAGCAGCGGATACTAAGCTTCAAAGAAGCGGTGCCGGTTCTCACTGGCACGCTCGCGCGCGCATCGCTCTCGGCGAATTTTTAGGTCTGCCCTGCTGCTCCCGAAGATTCGGACTGCTGCTTGGTATCGGCTGTGTACTATAGCATGGTCTTTCGTGTTGTGAGAGAGCCGGGAATATATTTCCCCGGTGTGAAACAAACATCGCTGTGCGTATCTTTGGTAACATTTACTGTAGCAATCCATTTCATCATTTTCGCGACGGCCCTCTTGAAAGAGACGCAAATTTTTAATTGCCAGTGTAGTGTGTACTAATATTTAGTGCGTGGTTATGTATATTGTGTGACAGATTTTTAATTTGCATTATTTAATTCTATCTACATTCCCTTCTCTACAGGTTACACATGCACCAAAAGCCCAGGTGCTGACGTGTCGTTCGTCAAGAACAGCTTGGCGTCGTTTCTCGCAAGAGACATCCATTGATCTGCGGCTGATTCACCAGGAAGCTCGCATCTCTGTTGCCACTCTGCGTCAAGTGGGATTTTTAACTATTTTTTATTCTGCCCTGTGGTGTACGCTGTGACGCTGTGAAGACTTACTTTCATGGACGCTGTGAAGGCTTACTTTCGATGTGTTCTGCCTTTTAGTTGTAAAGAATTGGCTACCTTGTGAGTGGAGGTAGTTCCTTTTTCTTGTGAGAATGTTTATCAGCCGAACCAAGTGGTACATGCGTACTTGAAACAGCAGCACAGACGAGGATAATGAAATAAGTAGGAACACATACAAGCGCCGACTCAACTAGAAGTTTATTCTTGAAGACAGGTTGTAAACACATTGGAACTTGACAAAGATAAGAAACCATGTATGCGTGGCCTTTGTGATTAAACAAAATTGTGTTTTCTGCTGTAAGTAAGGGGTAGAACGAACAATTGTTTCATCACAAAGACCAGAACACAAGAGAAATTATGGAAGCCTTATTTATTGATTGCAAAGAAGACAAATGCATAAGCTATCTGTTGCTCTTAATGGGAAAGAGTTGGGATATTTAAAAGAGCTCTCCTTGTTTGGTGGTATCACTTATAGGACATCTTTCACTGTTTTTTTTTTTTTACCTGCATATTTATACTACAAAACACGTGTTTTGTTCCTTTTTTTTTTTGTTGCACCGGGCTGTCTGCCACGCATGCATGGCTATTTCTTTGTCAAGTTGGCCAGTGTGCTTAATATCTTTGTCGTCACGAACAAACTTCTAGTTGAGTCAGCATTATTGTGTGTTCCTACCTTATTTCACCGTTCTCATCTTTGTTTGAGCTGTTTGTAAAGTATGTACACACCAAATTACCAAAGTATCCGGAAAATTGAGATACATGAAGTTATTTGCACTATTCATTTCTGCAAGAATGGTATAGCTTCTCATCTCGTTTGTTCTTAACGTTGTTGTACAGTTTTTGTAATATATAGCCTGGAAAGACGTTTTCTGTCAGATTAAATATGCATGTATGTCACTTTTGATATTTTTTTCCAACATGGGTAGTGCAGCTCCTTCCGTCTTTCAGTTACTGCTTTGTCGCAACTTTTATATATTTTATGCAGCGAAATGCTGGTGGAATCATATATATTTATGTGCGCAAGTGTGGTAAGTGGTGTTTTGTATGTGCATTTATTTGCGTTTTTTACTAGCTCTCCAATCTGGCTGTACAGTTATTGAAGCCTTTTCTCATGCTTTATAATGAGTCGTTCTGGGCTCTTTGATGATGCAGGTGACCATTTATTTCACTGTTGGGAATTGCATTAGCTGTTTGTCACTCCAGTTGTCTGTGTATTTTATGTCACTTTATTATATCATTGAAAGTATTAGCCTTGCATTAGCTTTTTATTGACCGAGGTACCAGTTAGTTGCTGTGTAGGGTGGAAAAGGCCCAAAGAAATGATTTCATTAGCTTTGTTCAAGTCCAGAAAAAAATTCACTGATGAGCTCACTAAATTAGAAAATGCCACCAGTAAACTCTTCCGTACCCACAAGTAACACAAGAAATTAAATACTCTTCACACTCGAGAGGGAAACAGCGCGAAAAAACACGACAAGAAGGGAGACACACACCAGCGCTTCTTGTCCCTTCTTGTCTTGTGTTTTTTTGCGCTGTTTCCCTCTCGAGTATGCACCGACTAGCCCAAGCCTCTACTGTCTTGAAATACTGTGCAGTTCTTGACTTATGCCAGGGAGGTAAGCTGCTTTTACAGCACAAATGTTTTAGAAGTTTACCTCTGAAAAACACGATTCAGGTGTTTTGTATATATATACATGAAGTCATTTGTTTCCAGTTTACTTGTTATTTTGCCTACTCACAGGCAGCCGTAAACCCTTCTGTGAGTGTTTACTGGGTGTGTGAAGCATTTTACTGTAAGGTATCCAGTGGTCTTCATTTTTGTATTTATGCATGCAAGCCAAGAGTTCATGTGTTCAAAGTTAGTTACAAGGGTATGCTTAAGGTCTGCCTTTGAGTCACTTGACTGTTGTTTTTACAAAATATATTTTTTCTGCTGTAATTGTGAAATATAATTCTTTCTGCTGTAATAAACTTCAAGTTGAGTGAGCATTCGTGTGTATTCTTGTCTTAATTCAGCGTTCGCATCTCTGTTTGAGCTGCTGTTTGTCAAGTCTGTACATACACCAAATTGCCAAAGTGCTCGTAAAATTGTGACACATAAAGCTATTTGCATTGTTTATTCTTGCAAGAAGGCTATAGGTTTCCATCTTCCGTTTGTTTTTAACATTGCTGTACATCTTTGTAGGTCAAGTTCAAGGAGTCCCTTAGGTAGCCAATAAGAGTGATAACTTTGTAAAGTTTATCAATTTCATCCATCATCATCGTAGTTTTAAACCCACTAAGTTCTACTTTTCAGTTCTCATGACCCTGCTTTGTGCTGTGCTGTACAGGCACAGGAAGCTTTTTTATGCTGTAAGTACAGGCGGTGTTGTATATCTTCCAGAAAAAATTGTTGCGAGTTTAACTAGGCATGTGTATGCTTTTGCTACATTTTTTCAGCATGTGTGCCATAGTTCTGCTCCCTTACACTTAATAGCACTGTAGGCTGTATGAAACCTGTCTTCAGGTTTCATACAGTTGTGCCTTATATACTGTAATAATGTGTCATGTGCATGCTATATTACATATTAGGGTACATGAAATATGTCAGTCGCTCCATTGCTTCCGTTCGGCTTAGGGAAAGTTATGTGAAGAGGCACCGGGGCATGCAAGGGCAAATAGCAAAGCAATTTCAAAATTAAGCGCACTAAAATGCCACAAGCCCAACAAAATATCAATGATATTTCAGTGGCAATTTTCGAAATATCAATGCCATCTCAACAGCCGCACAATGTACTTTTCAATGCTGTGTCAATAATCACTCAACAAATGGTCACCAGAACAATCACACAGCATTTCAAGACTGCATCAATGGAAACCCAACAGAAATTCAACAGAAATTACACAATGATATGTCTAAGCACAATGTGCTTTCAATACTAACTCAACAACTATTCAACATTGACTTGCCCAATTGTGTTTCAATAAAATTTCAGTGGCCAATATTCAAGAGCCCTCAACACTTTGCTCAATGATATCCCAACAAACTCCCAATGAATGCTCAATAAGATACTCAACATTGACCAATGATATTTCAATGCATTCTCAACAAAAATTTTTGTAAGGGATGGATGCGCATGACGCCCGTTGCGGCCCAGCAAATTTCTGTTTCGGTGGATATCGTGAACGGTGACTGGGGGAACGACAGAAAGCTTTGGTCACAGCATCAGAGGACATGTAAGCGCTTTCTGAGCTCACTACGCATTGTTCAAACGTTGTGTACAGCGTATACGGTGTTGTACTAAAAGCGGCGCTAGAAATGTATCGCAAGTTATCCAAACTTTCTGCTTATGAACTAAATCACGATCAGTGTGTTTCGCTCTTCGTTTTATTGCAATAGCAATTATATAGACACGCGGGTGCAGCGCACGGCAGAAGAGGCTGCCGTACGCGAACGTAAGTGCGGGCGTGACCGTGCCCATTTAGCGGCCGATCCAGTGTATCGGCAACAGCAGAGCCTCTGACCGTCTACCACAGCGATCACAAGGCAATACTGTGCAAGTGTAGAGTCGTCCGTGAAAGTGTGAGTGTGTGCGTGTAATCAACGGCTACATGACCTAAAATAAAGGCTATGCAACACAACGAAATGTGTCTTCTATCAACTTCAACGTTCAAAAAATATAATTCTAAACAAGCAATCAAATCACATACACATCGCAATGGGTCGCTCAGCATTTCTTGGGTTCGTTGCGTGGTCGTTAGCTTTGGACTTTTGATTAAGTTTGCATGGGAGAAAGCTTCGCGTTCAACCATCTTTCTTTAAGAAAGGGGATTTGATTTTTTTTTAATTTAGCAGACATTTTGAAGCAGCGGCTTGTCATTTTTCTGACTCAGTAAAGTTTCTTGGTGTGGTCGCATTCTTATAGTTTATTTTCTGCCTAATCGCTCGATGGTGTGCTTAGTTGTGATAGATTTCTTCTTGCTGCGCACAATTAAGGCTTGGAACGTAGATGTACTGTACTTTGTAACAGCTTGTAGCAAAGACGTATTATCGCTAGTCACTCGCTTACTCTGTGCACGGTCACGAAACATTGAGCTTCGAACATTCGTATGCTGTTGGTGTAGTCGCCGTCACCCATGCTTCGACGCAATGATACAAGTGTGCGCCCTTTCACGTATTTGTGATACGTCGGTGATGGAGCGGGCTTAAGTTTGCGTGTGAGTTGGGGCAGATGCATGTAGGTAACGCGCGAGAAACTTACTATGACAGGAAGCGGCGACTACTACCTTTTTCACTGTGCAACTAGCGATACTCACTCTTGCCGATGTTCCCTGGGGTTGAAGTTCTAGCGATACAATGCTGGCGAATAAGTGAATATTTAACACAAAAGTGTTTTATGGCGAGGTCGGCAATGAACTTCCTTAACAGCATGTAACGGGTGTGACGTTCGGCATCAACAAATAAAGTAAGTTTTAAGGCGGAAGCCTTATATGTACCTCTGCTTCAAGGTAGCGTTGTGAGGTACAGAAAATATCACGTTACGATTCGCAGAGCTAATTAATGATTGATTAATGATCAGATTAAGGTGAATTTAGGTGGGTTTGGATATATTAATATGGATTAAGGTGGGTTAAGATGGATTAAGGAGGATTAAGCTGGATTAAGAAGGATTGGAGTGGATTAAGGTTGATTAAGATGCATTATGGTGCATTAAATAAATTAGAGTGGATTAGGGTCATTGAATAGATTAAGGTAGATTAGGGTGGATTAAGGTGGACTATGGTGAATTAATGCGGATTAGGGTGCATTAAAGTAGATCAGGGTCGTTTAAGGTGGATTAAAGAGGATTAGGGTGGATTAAGGTGATTGAGGGGGATGAATGAGGATTATGGTGAATTAAGGTGGATTATGGTGGAATAAGGTGCATTAAAGTCGATTAAGGTGAATTATAGTAGGCTTAACAAGGCTTTCGCCTTCGCGCTTCTTAGGCGATAGCTAAAGACATCTGGGACTTTTGTTGACAAGGACGGCGCCGCCATCTAGGAGCGGTGAAGCGAAGTACTGCATCGTGACACTAACGAGGGCCGACAGGGAGCGCTACGGTAGTCACAACGCAGCGGAGGCTCCAACGCGGTATATTGACCCTTTTCGCGGAGCAGTTTGTTTTAGAGAAACGAGATGGCCCTCACGGCGGCGCGCCATACCTCTCCTCAGAGACCGCGCACGAATACGAAACCATTACCGCTTGTACCTTGCTTCTGTGCGATCAGCTGTCGGAAATGCAACTGAGTTTTCGCTAACACACTGTGCTCCAATCATACTAGATTGAATCATGTGGATTGAAGACGTGTGCAGTAGTTGGCTGCAAAAATAGTGACTGGCATGTTAAGGAATAGAATGAATCTGTGAGGCGAAGTTCGCGGACCGCTGCTGAAACTGTCAGAACGTGTTACCGGCGCTTCGTGATGTACCGATTTTCTCGAGGATACAGAAATTTGCTCATCAGCCAGCCTTGTATCGCTAACCTTCAAAGAAAGGGCTTCATCCCCAGAACGTCGGCAAGAGTGAGTACCACTCGTTAAACGTTGACAAAGGGAGTAGCACCGCTTCCTGTCATAGTAAGTTTCGCGCACGTTATCTATACACATCTGTCCCAAATGGCAGGACAACTTACGCCCACTCTATTGCCGACGTATTAAGAATAAGTGAATGGGCGCACACTTGAATATATGCGCACTGTATACGCACAATAAATGACGGACTACACCTATGGCACACGAATGGTCGAAGCTGAATGTTTCGTGACGGTCCACAAGAGTAAGCGAGTTACTAGCTGTAATATATATTTGCTACAGGGTATTACAATGTACAAATTAGCTACGTTTCAAGCCTTGTGCGCAGCAAGAACAAATCCATCGAAACTGGGCTCACCCGCGAGTGATTAGGCAGAAAATAATCAGATAGTGGCCGCACCGAGGAACTTCACTGAGTCAGAAACTGACAAGCCATTGCTTCAAAATATTTGCCGAATAAAGAACAAAGAGCAAAACACACTAATCCTGACTGAATTCACAATCGGACAGCTTAGATAGCTTGGAATACACGTTTAGCCCCGTTTTTAGAACAAGCACCATATACGCTGCTTGCGCCATTTGGACATAGCTTAATCACGTCCGAAAACGATTTTGCGTGTTCTCTGAAGCTCTGATCAAAGCTTCGTGCCGTCCACCTAGTCACCGTCTACGATATCTCCGAAAACAGAGGTTTTATAAGCCGCGCCGGCGTCATACACTTCCATTGTAAACAAGGAGGCAACGGAGGCAGTTGAGGCAAGCAATGGACGCGTCACCACGTGATCAAACATGGCGGCGCCCACGGGATCGCCGCGAAAAGGGTCAATACAGCCTGGTGTTGGCACTTTCTGCACATGATTTGTCCTTCGCGTCGGATTAGCATGTGACACGTCGTCGCTATGGAGTGCAGCTTGAACATGCATCAGCAGTGCATACACGCCGCCTACTGCTTCACTTGCGATGGCAACAACTAAAAGAAACTGCTGTGCTAAGCGGCGCAGAAAGGCAACGGCGTCGACGAGCGAATCTCGCTTTGATCTGGCGATAGACGCCAGCGTGAAGCAGAACGCCTTCGCGCGTTCGTGACGCACGCTGCGAAATCTGCCACTTGCATTCATGAAGCTGAACGCGTCGCAACACAACTGACTGCCCAAGACACTACGGAGTCGGACCTAAATGCTCGTACCATCGCCGAAGCGACTCGGCAGCTGTATGCCGCTCGTATGCTGTATGCTTGGCGCAGCTTCTGCGTATACAACAGCTTCTGTGAGGATACGTTTCACTTTCGTGTTCTACCGATTCCTATGAAAAAGGGATCAACCATAACTTTTTGTTCCTCACGGAAAGCCGTGCGTCGCGAAGGGCCGGCACACAGGCAGTACTTATGCAGCATCGGTCCGTGAGCTTGGTCACACAGATTTATTCCATTTCCTAAAATTCCCATCACAATTTTTGCAGCCAACCACAGCACACGTCTTCCCTCTACCACTCCACATTTTGCAGCATGAATGGAGAACAATGAGTTAGCGAACACTCCGTTCCGACAGCTGATCGCACAGAAGTAGGGCAGAAGTAATTGTTTCGCATTCGTGCGCTTTCGCTGAAACAACGCGCGGCCCGCCCGCACGCCGCGGAAAGCGACATCTCGTTCCTCCGGAGCAAACTGTTCCGCGAAAAGGGACCGTACAATACAGGCGTACCGAATAACCTCCACCGCGGGAAGATTAGGAATAGTGGCAGCTATCGAGAAAGAAAAAAAGAACAAGTCTGCATTAACTTCACAAAATGAGATACGGCGCCGTCATTTTGGCTTCAGCGTCATTCCATGTATGATTTGGAAACATACTGTATAAAACGAGAAAAATATGCTCCAAACTGCTCCACTAGAGAGCCTGACGGCATCTAGAGGCACAGGGGGCTTGGGATGGGATGGAAGTAGTTGCCGGTAAGGGTGAGCATGAGGCCATTTCTTCAGAAGGACTGTTCAACACCTTCGCTGAATACGAAGTCGACACACACACACACGCACACACACGCACACGCACACACGCACACGCACGCACACGCACACGCACACGCACACACACACACACACACACACACACGAAAATTTAAAACAGATGATCATCGCTTACGAGCTGCCGTCAGTGCCTCGATCATTATAGGGCTACAAATTCCCACAATAGCTGCACATTACGAACTCAGAATTCGCTGCTTGGCAGCTCTAGAGATGGCATGTTTCGTTGATTCGCTGCTTGATTCGACACTAATGCAGTACAGTGAACGTCGGGAACCAGTCTGCGGCAACCCATCGCACTGCAGTATGACAATAGCTCCGTCTGTATACGACAGATGGAACTCTTACGGACTGTGGTTGAAGCTGCATTGACTGATAGAGAAACGAAAGAAACGCCGAAGCTATCACGTTTAATGGCTGTAACGATCGCAGCCACTGCAAAATGAGCGAGTCTAAACGCAACATCAGGGACTCGAACAAGAAAATGGCTATCTGCACAGTCACGGTCGTTTGCCACAATCTGTACACTGTAAAACTCTCTGGTAAGTGTCAGTCCATTTCGTTCTTATTTCTCAATGCCCTTCTCCTCGCTTCTTCTTCCGTTTTCTCACTAGTTTCCCCGTCGACTAAAGAGTGTTTCGTTTGCACGCGTTCTAAAACCAAGTTCTAGACGTAATGTTATTAACAAAAACGTCCATTCCGATATAGGTCATTTTACCACTGCGAATGCTTTGTGTGATGTGTTCTAGAAGTCTCCTCTCCGATGCGAGTCCAAAACCTACAGTGATCAATGTTAGTCACATATTTTGTTGGGGGTAGCAAGCTTTACGAATTGATAAGTGCTTATGATACGTTAGACAATCTGACTGCAATGGACTAAAAAAAAATGGTACCATAAACGTTACACTGACTAGTAGAACTCAGTCGGGCAAGAACGACAGTATAGCGACAGGGAACAGCTGCCTCCAAGAGGATACAAAAAATAAACATCAACAAAAAGTGCGCGTTTTTAATGCAGCGCCCCCGCCAGTCTTCACTGTCTATTTTTTTTTTTTAAGCACGCCGTACTAACGCTGCCGAACCATTCACCAACCACTACTTGGCTGGCTTGTTTGCGGCACTCAATTTTTTTTTCGTACTTAACTTTAGTACGAATGCAAAACCGTCTTGGTGTGTTTTTCTTTTTTAGTATTCGTGTGAGTCACGTTACTTAGGACCAGGAATACACATTCAATATCTTCCAAAGTGTTACTAGGAGCCCATAAAAAATGCCTCCTATATCTTTTTCCGTGGTTCTTAAATCTGCTTTTTTTTTCTCAGGCTTAACTGAAGGTCTATGGCATCTGTGCCATTAGGGAAACCAGCACTGAATTATGCAAAAGTTCGAAAGTAGCCGAACGTTGCTTGAGGCATGTGCTTCTATCGAATCAGTAGCTTTACTGCGACAACACCAGTTTTTCTATTTATTTTTCTCAAGGGTATCACATGGAGGGGGGGGGGGGGCGGTAAACTACCACGTCGCTGCTTCAGAATATATGTCAGCATTAATCCAATCAGTGTCCATTTACCGGAAGTAGCTTTGCGCAAAATTGCTAATTACGAAATGTCACTATGGCACTTCCGCGAGGCGTGTTTCTGCCTCTAAATAGCCCGAGTGATTGATCAGCGTTGCCGATCTAGCGCACTGCTTCGAAGGACTCGTTCATGGGCAAATTACTCAGCTGCTTGGTGTATATATGAACGTGCTAGCGAATCTTGAATGAAGTAGGCTCTCGCATTTTCCTGTGTTTGCGAAAGCTCTCGCTTTGATACCGCCTAAATATAAGTGTTCAAGGCCGGTAACTGCACTTGCGTATTTAGGCAAAATATGCTAGCGTCTTTACATCGCATGAATTTAAGACTCCTGGCTGTGCTCTAGATTACTGATAAGCTCTAGAAATAGGCATTAACAGATGACGTAATTCTTTTTTTTCTATTTTTTTTTTACATTGATGTGCTTGCCCGTCTGGCTCCTGCAAAAATAATCACTGCGTACGTAACGTGCGCGCATTAATAAATAATTCGACGGCGTAAAAGATACCACCACCAAAATGTGGAACAGAACCGGACATACTGCGTTCGCGCGCCAGGAATCCTAACCACTACGCCGTGGGCGAGCTTTATTTTTCAGTAAAGATGTTATTGTGACTCAAAGCGGTAGAATGAAGCCCTGTCGCTAGTCATTCAGGCACTTTCAATTCAGTGATGTTCTCTCTTGTAAAGGAACTGCCACTGCGCATTGATGAGCAAGGTAGCAACTGCAAACGTTTTTATCTTTTTTCTGAGATAGCGGATGGGGGAGGGGGCAGGGGAGTGAGTTCTGAACGAATACAGCGACAACTGCATCAGTCCACTGGTGCACGTAGTTCACTGCGACCTTGTTCACTTGCCTTTCTGCGTGGGAATTCTACACAAGGCGGAACTGACAATAGCCTGTCCTTTTAAGAGATTACATGAAGCTGAAAGAACTCGCGCTGAACTTAATTTTGTTCGAAACCTTTATGTTTCGTTAGGTGGCGTAATCTCTTGCGAACGGCACATACACAAAGGCTTGGTCTCAGGTATCCGCAGTTGCTTAGCACCAACGCATTTTTCGTCAGCTGCGTTAACATAAACCATGGCTTTTTAAGAACAAAACCCGATGCCTGCTTAGGAAAAGTTATGATTGCACATAAAGTAAGGAAACGGGATGGGGGGAATATAAGCCAGTGCGTGATGTCCCCGGCAAAATGTTACGCGACATAATCTTGTAACGTAGTACTGTGCAACAACATATTACATGGAGATCTGCTTCAGATGGTTGAAGAAGGTGATCGGGACATGTCGCTACTTGCTTCTCAAAGCATTTCTTCGCAACAGTGATATACCCAGCTGCCACTGCATGGTTAAACGGCAACATGTGCCAAAACATAGTCCTCAAATTTGCAGACATCCCAGTCGCACATGTTATGTAATATGGCCTAAGTAAAAAAGAAATATAGATGCTTTTTTTTATTTCTAGTCGTTCCCGTTTACGTCAAATGCTCCTTAGAATTGCGATTTTCGTTGGGTTCCTTTTAGCGTCAGGTTAAATAGTGTAGCCCCGATTTATTTCTCCACACAACAATTATTCAAACTTGTGATGAGCGAAAAATTCACCGACGGTTACGATACCCCCTAATGCGAAATTTGCGCGTAGCTGTATACGTGTTTTGATTTCGCGATATATTGGCTGACGTAGACAATCTGTCTCGTGCGGCATGTTGCAAACGGAGCGAAGTGTGGCGCGACTGTCTCGCTAATCTGAAGATCGTGAAAGCCAGCGCGTGGGTGACACGTGGGCGCGATTCACAGCAGCCGCCGCAGATAAACCTACCAGACGACGCGCAGTACTCATGGCGCCATCTCGTAACCATCGTCGCCGCACTACGCTTCTCTTCTCACGCTTTCGCCATACCCTTCACCGCTTTCCGTCGCATGATTCCGCTGTACCATCCTCTCGGCTTTCCTGCTCGCGTCTTTCATCCCCCGCGGTGATCCGCGTTCGCTTTCATCTTTCACTGTGCTAGTTCGCTCGGTTACGCCGCCGCTGCCCACGCCGACGCTCGCCGCAAGAACGGGTGCCTAGAGCTGCGCTCTAAAAGGCATTACAGTCGTGCAAGAAAATTAAGAGCGAGAGCACTCTTTCTTCGTTGGTTAGCAGCGCTACAACCAACGTAGGAAGTGAGAGGCTGGATAGGAAGACCGCTCTTTCCTGTCCCTTCTCTCACTTCCTACGTCAGTCGTCGCGCTGCTAACAGTTTCATTAACCTTAACTTATTAGCTTCATTATTATTAGCTTCGTTAACAGATGCCACATTACCAATATGCCCGTTCTTCCACCCTTGCAAAATGTATTCTGTCGTGCTTGTAGTTTTCGTGCTGTACCCTTTACCATGAATACGTACCAACTCGCCGAACTTGTTTCAAAAGCATTCAATTGCATACACAAAGACAGTGGTGCGTTTTCCCTAGCTCTCTTTAGATAGGTGCCCCTTCTCTGCGAAAGAAAGTTCTTTAACCCTGGGGCCCTATAACGTAACGCTATTCCAATCTGTTTTTATTCGAATCTCCTGACGTCAAATTTATGTAACTCAGGCATCGGGCGGTGACCCGCATCGTTGTTTGAACTGCCCAATCAAACGCTCTCCTCGTTTATGGGAGGTCACTTTTGTTTCCTTTCAAAGTGAATAGCAATGCATGCCTTGACAGGTTCGACTTGTCTAATTGGCGGACAAGAGGCGATTGGATTGGATTGGAGCAAACTTTGTTTGTGCCTGTAGTTGGGCGCTCGCACGCCCCGATGAGAGCCTACGTCGTCTACTAGGTTGCCGTTAGTCGGCGCGGGTCTCCGCTCGCCGTTGCCGGCTCGCTGGGTCCCTGCCTTTCGAGCGCCTCGAGGACCTGGTGGACGGCCCAGAGCTGTTTTTCTTGGTCGTAGCTTTTCGCGGCTGCCTCGAGCCACAGCGGGATCCTTCTTGATCTTGCTTCCTCTGAATTTTTGATGCAGTCCCACAAGATGTGCGTGTCATCTGCCATCTCCCTCCGGCAGACCCTACACATATCGGTCGGGTATGTCTCGGGGTACATGCGATGCATCAATCTCGCGCTCGGTAGCGATCCGGTCTGAAGCTGTCTCAGTAGTACCGCTTCCGCTCGACTCAGCCTCGGGTGCGGGGGTAGGAGAGTCCTGCGAGCCAGGCGGTACGCCTTCGTGATGTCGTTGTAGTCCGTCATGTGGTCCTTGGCTTCGAACCACGACGGACGGTCTGTCGCCGGGACGCGGTTGGTTAGCGCTCGCGCCGCTGCGTGTGCCGTCTCGTTGTGCATGGTTCTCATTGCGCTCCGACGCGTGGGCCGCGCGAGCCGGGAACCACTTGATTCTTACTTTTCTGTCTTGTAGTTTGGCCGCTCGCAGTACGCACTCGGCCTCCCTGCAGATTTGGCCTTTGGCGAAGTTTCGCACCGCCCCTCTCGAGTCACTCAGCACCGTGTGGCAGTCTGCGTCGGCGACAGCCAGGGCGATGGCCACCTCCTCCACTTGTTCCGCTACAGCGCTTAATTCTCACGCTCGCTGCCGTCCTCGTGGCACCGGTCGACGCCTCTATGACGACCGCTGCGAAGGAGTTCTGTTCGTATTCGGCCGCGTCCAGTTACCTCACGTGCTCGTCGTAGGCGTGCAGGTCGATGATAGACATGGCCCTTGCCGCTCTTCTTCCCTTGTTGAACTAGGGATTCATGTTCTTGGGTATGGGGTCGATTCTGCAGTCTGGCGTCGAACCTCTTCGGGGACGGGGATCTTCATCTCTGCCTCGTTCGAGCGTCCAGGTCGTCCAGTATCTTCCTCCCGGCTTTGGCCGTGGACAGCCGCTCCAGTTGAGAGGTCCGTTGCGCTTCGGCTATTTCTTCGAGCGTGTTGTGTATCCGGAGTTGTAAGAAGCGAGTCGTGGTCGTGGACTCGAACAGGCCCAGCGCCGTCTTGTACGCTCTTCTGAAAATTACGTTGATTTTGTTGCGTTCGTGTTGCAGCCATCTTTGCTAGGATGTAGCGTACGCGACGTGGTTGATGATGAAGGATTGGACTAGCCTGATTAGTCTCTCCTCTCTCATGCCAGCCTTCCGGGAAGTGACTCGTTTGAGGAGTCACATCGCGTTGGCCGCTTTTGCCGTGAGACGGGCAATGGTCTCGCCGTTTCTTCCGTGCTTTTCGATGACCATGCCTAGGATCCTGATTTTGCCGACCTCGGGGATCACGTTGCTGGATTTGGTTACGATTCTGATTTTTTCGTATTCGCGTTGTCTGGTCTTGCCTCTGCCGTTGTTGGTAGGTGGGAGTATGGGGAGCTCCGATTTGCTCGGCGAACATCTCAGTCCGGTGCCTTCCAGCTGGTCTTCTATCGCGTCGATGGCGGCTTGCAGCGCGCCTTCGATGTGGGCGTCGCTGCCGCCGGTCACCCACAGCGCGATATCGTCCACGTAGATGGTGTGCCTGATGTCTTCGATGTCCGCGAGCTTCTCGGCCACTCCTATCATTACCAGGTTGAACAGCATCGGCGAAATGACCGATCCCTGCGGTGTGCCGGTGCTCAAGAGCTTCTTCTCTTGCGTCTGTGGGTCGCCTGCTCGTAGCTCGGCAGTCCTGTACGTGAGGAAGTCCTTGATGTAGTTGTAGGATCTTTCGCCCATGTAGAGCTTGGAGACTTGGGACAGAATCGCCGAGTGTTTCCCCTTGTCGAAGGCGCTCTGTAGGTCGAGCCCCAGGATTGCCTTGTTGTCGCGGGCGCTGCCGCCATCGTCGATGATTTGGTATTTGAGCTTCAGCATCGCGTCCTGCGTGCTTAGGCGAGAAACACGCGGAAGTGGACAGGGTTTCGGCGGGGTCGAGCTAGCGCAGTGGAAAATTGATAGCCGCGCGTTCTGCGCTGCGAGCGCCCGCTCGCGCGGCTGTATCTTGAAAGGCATCTGCGGCAGGGGTCAGAGTCCGCCCTCCCTGTGCTTTCGCGGCTGAGATCGCGTTGATGCGAGCGCCGGCACGAAGCTCAATTCGCTCGCTGCTGCTGCTGCTGCGCTGACTCACTCCAGCGTTTTCACATAATGTTTCCGCGGTCATCGAGTGAGATTTCACTTGTTCGCGCGTTACACCATGCTTGTTAGCGTTGTTAGTAAGCGAATGTTTACAAGTTTATACAGCCGGTAAAACTACTATCCTTATTTTGTATAGCTGTCCACCAATTTGCTATCGCAATCGATGCTTCGCCTTTCGGGCGAAACTGCGACATTTTAAGCGAAGTTTTATAGGCTCACAAGTGTCGGTGGTGGTGGTGGTGGTGCTGTCACGCTGAAAAGTGGGCCGATTCTGGTGATAGTGCAGAAAGGGTCCAAGCTCAGTGGCACATACCAGGAGAAAGAAAGAAAGAAAGAGAGAAAGAAAGAAAGAAAGAAGAAAGAAAGAAAGAAAGAAAGAAAGAAAGAAAGAAAGAAAGAAAGAAAGAAAGAAAGAAAGAAAGAAAGAAAGAAAGAAATCACGTGCGGCGCACACCGGCATTAGATATGCTCCACGCGGGATCACGGATCACGTGACACGCGGATCGCGTAACACGCGCGCGACCAATCAGTTTCGTTTAGTGTGTCGAGAGGAGGGACATGGAAGGAAAGCAGGTTATCGCGCGCTCCTCCGCACTTCCCTCGCCTCAGATCAGTTTCGGCGAACAGATGGGAAGGCCACGCGTGTTACGTTCTGCAAATGATCAAGCTGCGTTTGATGAACGTCGGCGTGAACTCGCTTTGGAAAGGGCTCGTCGTCGACGTGCCGATTCTAGCGTGAGGGTTTCTAGCCGAGGCTCGCCGTCAGCGAAGAGCCGACAATCCCGAGACGAGGGCTTCCGAAGCCGAGGCCCGCCGTCAGCAACGATCAGAGAATCCCGAGCCGACGGCTTCCGAACGTTACCCTGACACACAACAACCTTAGTTTACCCCCATTTCCTCAACAGGGGAAGGGCTGGTGATTTTTTTATTGCGATAGCAATTATATGGACACTCAAAAGCAGATTTCTGCCGTCGGCGTCGCCGTCGCCGTCGGCGTCGCCGTCGCCGTCGCCGTCGCCGTCGCCGTGAGGTTCCGTATGACGTCAATGGAGATGAAATCGTGGCCGCGCGCCGCCGAACGCTGTATGTGCGAGTGAAAGGGCGCGAGGGACGCGCTCTTTCACGGGGAGTGAACGCACGGCGGAGAACAAACGCGCGTTCTGCGCCGTGCTTCCTTAAGGGCTGCAGAAGTAGGCGTCTCTTTCCTCCTTTACAATCACCATATATGTAGAGCAAACGCGCCTTCTTCCGATGCGCGAGAGGCCGTGGGGGAGGGGGGGAAGGGGGAGGGAAGGGAGGCGACGTTTAGCTGCGGCACCAAGTGCCTATTTATATCAGAGGCTCCGGCAACAGTCACCAACGCCGCACGCATTTTGAGCGAACGCGGGCAAAATGCCGACGGCGTCGACAACAGTTCGGCGCGTTGCCGGTGCTGCTGCATGTCCAAGTTTATACAGCTGATAAAGCTAATATCATTACTCCGTATATCTCTCTACAAATTTGCTATCGCAATTGATGCTTCACCTTTCAGGTGAAACTGCGACAACTTTTTTATTATACGCAAATAAGTCCATCATCCCCGGCAGCTCCGAGTATCCAGCTCCAACAGCGGACAGTGATCTTCTTTCCTTTCGGAATGGGACAGTCTTCAGCAATTCGGGGAAAAAAGCTTGGTTTTGTTTGGAATATTAAGGCAGCTTTAATGCGTATGCCTCAATTTGACGTGAACGAGAAGAAAGGGAACCGAGGGGCCCGATTTTTATTATCATATCATAAGAATCCAACAAACAATGACACCAAGGACAAGATATGGGAAATTACGTGTGCGTACTAATTGAATTAAAGAAACGATAAATTAATGGAAATGAAAACGGATGAAAAAACAACTGTCCGCAGGTGGGGAACGAACCCACGTCTTCGCATTACGCGTGCGATGCTCTCACCATTGAGCTACCGCGGAGCCATTTTCCCATGCACTTTCTGGGGTATTTATGTTTTACAACTAGAATTAACCCTGGGAGTGTTAGCCAACCTCAGATGGCCAAAAGGCCATCTGAGGTGGCGAAAAATGGCCCAAAAGGCGTAGAACCAGAAATAATTATTTTTCTCTTGTTCGATCTAATCATGCATAATCAGGGTGTACCGGGCATAGCAGATGAGGAGTTTTCGCAGTTTTCGTGACGTCGCGAGACAGACAGGCGAAGCGGGGGTGGCCCGACATTTTTTTTTCACCAATCGTGGAGGACTGATTGCATAATTGGAATAGAAACATTTGGAATAGGTTTACGTCATAGCGCCCCTGTAGTCTTGCCCCAAAAGAGACTATCTGCGAAATCTCTATGAGTTTTTCTCGTAGAAAGTGAATTGACAAAGGCCCCCCCTGTAGTCTTGCCCCAAAAGAGACTATCTGCGAAATCTCTATGAGTTTTTCTCGTAGAAAGTGAATTGACAAAGGCCTTCTTAGCAGTAGCTAATGTGGAATATTAGTTTCCGCTGCGTCCACATGGTGTTCCCACGCTTGCGGTGTTCTTGTAGTCTTGTTACCTTTTTTTTTCGTCCGTCCGTGATACACATAGTTGTTTTTTTCAGTGCTTTGCCATTATCTCTGACAGTGTTTCGTATTCTCATGATTTCTTTTTCTCCTTGTTGTTTTTCCTACATGTGCTTTTGGGATAGCCTGCCCTATTTGCGGCCAAACTTTCCACGTTCTACATTTATTGAAGAAGAAGGATCACTAATTAAATTGTGCCGTTTAACGCCTTTCAATCACGAGGAGCGCCTAACTGACAGACTCCGTATAAATTTTGACCACCTGGGGTTCCTTAACGTGAACGCAATGAACGGCACACGGGCATTTCTTGCATTCCGTCTCCGTCGGAATGCGGCCGCGGCAGCTGGAATCGAACCCGCGTATTCGTCCTCCGCACCGCAACGTTATAGCCACTGCGCAGCCGCGGCGGACCTTTCCTAGCACTGTGAAAGTAGTAATAGCGACTGCGGCTCAATAGACAGTCAGACGACGGGTTTTATTTTGAGCATTTGTGGTTATCACAACACGAAGACAAAGAAGTAGTGAACTGACAGGCCATGCGCTGTTCTGACAACTATTTTTTTTTCTAACCAACAAAGTTAGATAAAACGTGAAGCGGCAAAAGTAATATATTTTAAATAAAAAGTAAAAATGACAAAACGTGCACCAGAAACATGCACTCCGACGCGTTCGGGGCACGCTTAATATGGGAAAGAACAAGAAGGCAGCGCATTTGAAGTTGAAATGTTATCGCATTCAGCCTGGCGCTGAATTACGTTGAAATATTGCAGTATCCAAACTGCACTTTTACGAAACCGCTTTACGAGGCGAAATATAAAACGAAAGCTGAATATGCTGCAGTACTCATGCGACATGAAATCAGCAGCACGAGAGAACAACTTGGTAAGTAAAAGCAATATATATTGTTCCAACACCAGTTTAATTGAATATACCAAAGATGTATGTACCTATGTCATCAAGGTGAGATTCCGCCAGAGCTTCCGGCAGAAGCGAGTGAATGTGATTGTGAATGAATGTGAAGTGAATGTGAAGAAAATTTGAATGATCTGTACCAACTAGCTCGCACCTAAACCCTTCTGAGTCGGCAAAGAAATAAATAACATTCAGGAAAAGTAGGTTAGTCGCTGCTCCCTGGTCATGTGACAAGGCCGGCCGATTGCACACAACGCTCCACTGAAAATCTGCCATCCTCTGTTCTATCAGGGAACACTGGCAACTGCTGCACCTGGTTTTATTAATATGAAATTGAAGTAGAGGTTGGCACCATTATTGGCATCGGTTACTTCTTTTCGAAGGGCAAGAAAAACTAAAGGCAGAAAAAAAGTAATAGGCACTGGCGACAGTAAAAATAACAAAAAATTTGCATAGTTATACCCACAGAAGAATCTAATAGGACGCTAGGAGGCGCACACAGTTGCGTGAACAAGTGAAAGTGCACCAAAGAATCTGCAAACACGCACATAAGTTCAGTCCATATCCAGACGACAAGACACAACATATAACAACTTATAACAACGCCATACGTGAGCCACAGGCATACAACATACTGTACAAACCATGATATTCAAATAAAATGTAAAATACTGGGGTCAACCACAATACTTTTAGCAAAAACCTAATTTACTTGTTCTCCCCCCCCCCCCCCCAAAAAAAAATAATAAGGATTTTAAAAGAAACTAGTGCGCTTTTTTGTAGATATTCTGTTGGTGTTGATCCAAGTATATTTTTCAGAGTTAAGAATCGCTGGTTTAACATTATTAAATCGGCCTTTAGTCCTCCCATCGAGGTATAGTGTCGCGGGCACTCGAGAAGGAGGTGTTGTGTACGTCTTCGTCAGTCTGGCCCCAATGGCACTGTGGACTAGCAACGCCTTCAATCCTGTATAAAAGGAAGTGACGCGTGAATGCTGTCCCAAGCCGTAGACGGTGCAATAAAGTTACAAGGCTTCTATTGTCGCTCAGATTTGGCGGAATGGAAAGTTTAGTGTTAGGATCTATAAGGAATAACTCTGAGCACCTTGATTTCTGATCGAACTATAGTGTTTGTGCTAAGTCGACAGGATATCCGCCTCACAAACAAGTGGATTTTACTATGGGTAAGAAGGGGAGTTGTTGTATTTGAATTTTCGTGCGCCTGTGTTGAAGCAGCGTCAGCTACAGTGTTTCAGGAATATTGCAGTGTCCTGGAATCTACTGATATGTCATAATGTGATTCCTTGCACTGGATATTGTGTGTTTCTTGATGGTTTCATATACCAAATGTGTATTCAGGGCATTTCGGTCTGTTTATGGTCCTTGGCCATATCTGGCCCTTGTCATCATCATCACCATCATCATTTCGTTTTGCGCTCTTTATTGACGTGGGGGCCACTTGGAAATCGGTAAATATAACCCATTTCCGTGTGATCTCAACCGACGCTATGAAGCGCAAGATATAAAGGTTCGCAAACAGTTTGGTGACTGCAGAAGATGTCACTCGGGATAGTCTAAACTCTTGTTCTAGCTTCAGGTCCGGTATGATGAATGTAAATGCCGACAAATTATTTTGGCACTATCCGTCCGTACGCACATGAATATACTGCCGATACAAGGAGCAAATTTGGTATAGTGCAAGTTGCTGGGCAGCTATCATGAACATATCTCTCTCGCGTATGATACCCTCAACTGAAAATTCCCTCTTCGGCGTTGTCAACATCCAATGAGGGTAACTGAGGTCCATTCTGCATATTTCAAAGCTCGGTAATAGCGTTTTGTGATCCTGAATAACCTTGTAAATATTGCTTTTATTTCTTTCCTGAAGAGAGTTTTTCAAAGGGTGCCCTTCGTGTTGCGTTAGGATTCGGTACGCGTGTCTACAACTTTCAACTGTTCGCATCCATGGGAAATGCGATGTTTACGTAGTAATAATTCAATTCTATCGCGTATGACGAAAATACTGAAAACTACGAATTAGCGTGTTAATGAAAGTGAAAACAATATAAATCGATATACTTTATTTTTGCAGCGACGCTGTATACCTGATGATTAAAGTCAGTTGCGATGTAATGCATTCAGTTACGACCAGCGTCGACTAAAGCTTGATTGGTTGAGTTATAGCCCAGCGCAGGTGACGCATACCTAAACGTAGCCTAATCTAAATTCAACGTTCGCCTCGTCAAAAGGGCATTCGGCGAAACGAGAACTACCCAATGAAAAGACGCACCATGTTTGACGAGCGGCACGTTATTAGCACGCTACATACATCACTATTGTGTTCGTCGCTTCGCGTACTCTTAAAGGTAGAAAGTAACCGTGTAGATGTACAGGTAGGAATGAAAACTCGTCCGATAGAGCTGTTTTCAACAACGAAAGCTTTGAGCACACTCTTCGACGACACAATATATTCCTCTCATTATTTGTTTCCTGCGCTTATTTCGCTTTGCCGATACGACATGCTACTCCGTTAATATGATTTAACTGCGCCGCGAATAAACACTGTCACCAGTTTTAACGGTGTTCGGACTCAGAACACTAGTCAAATCTGCAGTACGTTGGAGCACTCAGAAACGTTACCTGGAAATTCTCTCCGACGCATTACCTAAATTTGCTTTTAGATGCTCGCCAACTTCTGTAAACTGCGTTGCTCGCTAACTATATGGTTCATTATCTCTTCGTGAAAGGTTGTGGGCTCTCCTAGGTGAATATTTCCAACCAGCACAGCTGAATGGCTTTGGGAATAAAGTAAAACTGCGCTGCTGTTGAGATGCTAATACTAATGTCACTGCCACCGCTAATACTGTTATCTTGATAATAATTGGAATTAGGCGATTCGGGCGCCCATGAGTGCAAGAGTCCGTGTTGTTTACGTCATTGCGATCACGCGTGCGACCAACGTGAAGCTGGATTATTGCTGCACTTACCTGCTCAGGAAGGTAAAAGGCGGGCACGGATCGGGACAAGAAATGGTACAGCATGCAAGTGATAATGAAGACACGTTAGTAAGTCGACAAATTGTGCTTGTTTAATTCCTGGAAAAGGTGGTTCCCATAATCACCTAACGGGAGTATACTTCTCAAAAAGAAAGAAGAAAGCGGTGATGAGCAGCTCTTCTTGCCCTCTTTCGTGAGTTGGTAGACATTGAAGCGGTTTCTTTTATAACTTTATATGCAACACTCTAATCAACCTTTCCTACTGGGTCGTGCGGTTAATTTAGGAACAGAACAATAACATTAGCAAAAACAAAGACAGCAACAAGAATCTGTTGATGCGTGATTAGCAAGCTTAACGCAGCCTTAGAAGAGAAAAGTGATCTTTTCATCTTATAGACCTGTACATGGATCCAAGTGGACTCGTTAAACTTCACGTATATTATCCCAATCTCTCGCTTGAGTCTCAAATGTGTGGTGGCACGTATGTAATATGACGCATAAATCTTGAACAATCTTTTGTGTGTGCGTGTGCGCGTGTGTGTGTGTGTGTGTGTGTGTGTGTGTGTGTGTGTGTGTGTGTGTGTGTGTGTGTGTGTGTGTGTGTGTGTGTGTGTGTGTGTGTGTGTGTGTGTGTGTGTGTGTGTGTGTGTGTGTGGTGTGTGTGTGTGTGTGTGTGTGTGTGTGTGTGTGTGTGTGTGTGTGTGTGTGTGGTGTGTGTGTGTGTGTGTGTGTGTGTGTGTGTGTGTGTGTGTGTGTGTGTGTGTGTGTGTGTGTGTGTGTGTGTGTGAGAGATACAACTATCGTTTTTGTAGCGCCGGCTGTCTGCGACATAACCGCATACGTTTTTTTAGAGAAAACACTAAGAAAATCCCCTCTCCCTTCCTCCCCCCCTCCCCCTAGACACACACGCACACACATGCGCGCGCGCACACACACATGTAGATATACAGTATTCGGTAGAGAAAATCTGGACACCCTAATGATGCCGCAAAGAAAAAGAAATCGCATCTTGAGCGTGTCTATTTGATCATATGTTCTGCCTATGCCCCAACCAAAGGGCTTCGGATCTCAACAGTGAGGAGGACTGGAGTCGGCGCATATCCAGCGAAGTCATCCAAGATCAACTCCTGACCGTCCAGAGAGCTCACGATATCGGGAAAGCCTTTGGCCTAGCGGTGGGCGGAGCCACCGACTTAGCCTGGGGGCTTTTGCCCTCGGGCCCTAGTTTCTCTAGACCAAACTAATGTTCTTGCCATGCCGTGTCATGCGTGCCGGCTGAAAGCAACTTGTGCAGTACGTGACCGTGCCTGCTATAGCTATGTATTGAAGCAATTCCGCGTTGCAAAGCTGTGCTAAGAATTTCTTTTTTTTTTTTTTTGCTGATGCCGTAGTCTCCAAACTTCTGCTAGCGACTGCATACGTACCCGCCTAACATATTCATATATTTTTGTGACTCAATAGGAAAACAGTCTGCGCATATCTCTTTCTTATTACGTGTGATCATTGTGTTTTCGCTACTTGGAGTTAAGTATGAGCCGTCTGATACAAAGAGAAACTGAGGACACGTTCTGACTTGGAAGATCATGCTTGGAAATGCAAAATTTATTTTCGTCATACGTGCTTTGTTATTTAACATGTTTCTCCGTGTTTCCTTTTTTTTTTTTTTTACTGAAAGTTGGGACCTTGAGATTGTCGGCTGGTGTGGCTCACTCTTCGTCACCGCCTCCTTTCTTGCCTTCTCCTTTTCCCTTGCCACCCGCTTTGCCACCAGACTTCTCAGCCACTATCTTACGGCCTTTGGCGCTGGAGTCTTCGTCCTGAGATCGACGTCGTCTGCTCAGGTCCTGACTTGCATGGCCATGCAAGTCACGCGGATACGACTATCGTTTTTGTAGCGCCGTGTCTGCGACATAACCGCATACCTTTTTTTAGAGAAAACACTAAGAAAATCCCCTCTCCCTTCCTCCCCCCCTCCCCCTAGACACACACGCACACACATGCGCGCGCGCGCACACACACGCAGATATACAGTACTCGGTAGAGAAAATCTGGACACCCTAATGAGGCCGCGAAGAAAAAGAAATCGCATCTTGAGCGTGTCTATTTGGTCCGCGTGACTTCTCCATCTACCTCGTACCTCTACCTATTCCTGTAAGGGATCCGGTCATGTCAATCTCTTGCCTGCTTTTTTTTTTTTTTTCCCACAAATACTCTAAACGTCTCTTGCTTATCTCGACTGCTGACCGGTTTATCATTCCGTCCACTTTAAATCCAAGCGCTTCTGAAAGGTGTACGTTATTTACGGTTCTCACTGAGTGTATGCCTTCGCATTCCATTAGGATGTGCTGAGTGTTCTCCGGATTTTAAATGCAGAGCATTTCTTTAACTCACATCCTCATGGTCATCCATTCCTGAAGTGAATAAAATGGTGTATTACAAGAAACAGTCAAATTGTCAACAAAAAATTTAGAACCAAACAAACTTAATAACTCATAATGTATATAACCGAAACAAAAAAGCACCATTACTTTACAGTTTTCTCTTTAAAATCCCCCGACCGCGGTATAACTACGCTTACTCAACACAAATCGTTACGCACGTGCCAATAAGTAATTATTGAGTGTTACGTAATATAATAGTCTTTTAATATTTTTTAAAGAACGAAATGCGACTACGTATAGTGGTAGCTCTGAATGTATTGTTTGCAACCTACTAAACAAAATGGGGGGGGGGGGGGGGGGAGAGGTAATGGTATTCTTATGTTGATTTGTTTCCGTCTTTTGCCAAACGTGCAGCAAGTGACAGCCCCCACAATACGAAACACGCCTCGCTCAGTTATCATGCGCGTATACACCAAGCATCGACGTTTTTTGAGAGAAAGCTATGCGCTCTCTAAGTGAGCGCTTATGCCCGCGTGGTTCCCATTAAAAAAAAAAACTTCATAAGGCAAACTGCATGCCTAATAAAAAAGTTGTCGCAGTTTCACCTGAAAGGCGAAGCATCAATTGCGATAGCAAATTTGTAGAGAGCTATACGGAGTAATGATATTAGCTTTATCAGCTGTATAAACTTGGACATGCAGCAGCACCGGCAACACGCAGAACTATTGTCGACGCCGTCGGCGTTTTGCCCGCGTTCGCTCAAAATGCGTACGGCGTTGGTGACTGTTGCCGGAGCCTCTGATATAAATAGGCACTTGGTGCCGCAGCTAAACGTCGCCTCCCTTCCCTCCCCCTCCCCCTCCCCCACGGCCTCTCGCGCGTCAGAAGAAGGCGCGTTTGCTCTACATATATGGTGATTGTAAAGGAGGAAAGAGACGCTTACTTCTGCAGCCCTTAAGCGAGCACGGCGCAGAACGCGCGTTTGTTCTCCACCGTGCGTTCACTCCCCGTGAAAGCGCGCGCCCCTCGCGCCCTTTCACTCGCACATGCAGCGTTCGGCGCGCGGCGACGATTTCATCTCCATTGACGTCATACGGAACCTCACGGCGACGGCAACGGCTACGGCTACGGCGACGGCTACGGCGACGGCGACGCCGACGGCAGAAATCTGCTTTTGAGTGTCCATATAATTGCTATCGCAATAAAAGTACGAAAAGCGAAAACCAGCTATCAATAACAGCCACCCGTCTTCCAGGCACCGTTTTCAAAGGAGCGTCTGAAAGCGCCTGACGCTCACATCATGCAGCTCGTCTCAGCCAGTGTGATGCGACGCTGCTCATATATACGCAAATCTGCATTTACTTGCGATATTTCACCTTTATTTCATGTCGGCACTACGCGGTTCATGCGGTACTTGAAGCAAACAAGCAACTGTGGTTGTATACACGCGCCAGTTTAAACAGTTTAAATGCCTCCCTCGGGTATTTAAATCAGTATTTAAGCCCGAAACGTTGCGCTCCAAATGTGTTCCTTGCCGCGAATATGCAAAATGTCTTTCTAAGAAGGAGTAAAACAACAAATAGAGCAGTACGTGTAGAAACAAGCGGAAAAAATTCCACGACAGCCACGTCCGCGCGGGGGGCCATCCTGTCGTTGCACTGTGACATCGAAATCGCCTTACTTACCTGCCGACGCTCCACTCTCGCCGACATGGCCGTCGGCACAACACAGCCGCCGCAGGAAGTCGGCAAACCAAAATCGGCGTCGTGTTGGCTTAGTGCGACCGGGCCTAAACCCATCTAAACTATTCTATAGCCAAGCCGACGACACCGCGGCTATTAGCGGTAATCATAGCCTGATGATGATGATAATCCGCGCCACTGCAGCCTCATGATGATGATGATTTATTGGCAATCCCTTTGAAAAGGGGCGGTGACAAATGGTTACCTATAGCCTGTTTAAGTTACTCAGGTATGCTATACATGCTTTTCATTCTATTATTTTTGTGTACACCTCTTTAACCTTTCTTCTCTTCCTCAAAACTTCTCCATCTACCTCGTACCTCTACCTATTCCTGTAAGGGATCCGGTCATATCAATCTCTTGCCTGCTTTTTTTTTTCCACAAATACTCTAAACGTCTCTTGCTTATCTCGACTGCTGACCGGTTTACCATTCCGTCCACTTTAAATCCAAGCGCTTCTGAAAGGTGTACGTTACCTACGGTTCTCACTGGGTGTATCCCTTCGCATTCCATTAGGATGTGCTGAGTGTTCTCCGGATTTTTGCTGCAGTATACACGTACCTCATCTTGTTGCGAGTATTTGCTGCGGTATGTTTTAGAGCGCAGCTCTTACGCGCCCGTTCCTGTGGCGTGAGTCGGCGTCCCTCGTAACCGAGCGAACGAGCACAGCGAAGGATGAAAGAGCGAACGTGGAGCGCAGCGGCGGATTAAAGACAGCGATAGCGAAGAGAGCGCGAGGAGGCAAGCGGGAGAGGAGGGTATGGCGAAAGCGCGAGAAGAAACGCGTAGTGCCGCGCAAGACGGACTCTGCGGCGACATGGTTACGAGATGGCGCCAGAGTAGCGCGCGTCGTCTGTTCACCGATGACACCAACGATACCATATATGGAAGCAAAGCGCTGCATGAACAGAGTCTGTCTGCGGCGGCTGCTGTGAATCGCGCCCACGCGCTTCCTCTCGCGATCGGGGGGGGAGGCAATCGGCTCGAGCTTCGAATAGCAAGGCACTTTCTTTCGTGTCGTGTTGTCGTACATATTTTCCCTTCTAATTTCTTTCTTCTCATTCTTGTAAATCTCCGTGGTCTTTTTTTTCCATTCGATCTTTCCATCCAATTCATTGTCTGTGTTTCTCTCACTTTCTTTCTGATGACTCCTGGTTGTCTATTTACACGTTCAATTACCCTGTACTTGGTAGCCAACTTTCTTGACCTCTTCCTCCATATTGTGCCCACGCTTTTCAGGTACACATATTTTTGCGACATTTAGCCCCCTCATCTGCAGTGGCGCCACTAGCGCCAGCTTCTGTCGCTATAGCAAACTTGGCCTGAAGTTTAGAAAAGTATTAAAAGACTCTGGTAATACTAACGTGAAATAATGAAAAAAGACGGTGAGGATGTTGTGAGATGTGCGCTGACCCCCTCACAGCCGCTGTCTTTCAGGCGTACAGGCCTGGGCATTAGATAAGAAGATGAGAGGCATTCATTAAAGCAATTCTCTCGAAGAAGACGAGGACAAGAATCGAAAACAAACACAGCAGGACGAGTGGTCGCCCTATTGTGTTTGTTTTCGGTTCCTGTCCTGGTCTTCGTGCTGCTTCAAGTTATGCTCTATAGATGGACCAACTAGCCCAAATCAAGTTGTATCTACAGTTATCTCGTTATAAGTGTTTCATTGCTGTTTCTGTACCTTAGAGACGTAGCCTCAAGCCCTTCAGCCACGGTGTACGCATCTGGATACTCGACCTACGTTTCCCAGTCCTGCCCACTGGCAGCAGCAAGGAAAGAAAGAACTACAGACATTAAAAGCTTTTGTTAAATTGAACAATCTGCCTACCTAATGTGGCACCATATTACTTCAATGTGCTAAAGTATCTGCTGCTACACATGATTACTTTGCTGAAGCCGCTGTTTGAACTGGATGTATATATATATATATATATATATATATATATATATATATATATATATATACTGTGCAGAGCAGACATTCCAAACTCTGTACTGCAATGTCACGTTTTGTGTCTCTGTACTCTGTACTGCAATGTCACCATACAATGTCACGTTTTCTTTTTTTTTTTTTCATAACTGCATTCCCGGTTCTAAGCATATGTACGATGTAATTAGTGGCTGCGGGCCCCCATTACGAGCAAGTTCCCATCGTTTACCACCTTAACTTTCTTTTCAACAAACTCTGCAGCACTGTGAAATAACATTTTTATTTCACAAAACAGCTTGGAAGCTTTGTCATTCTAAGTAAGATAAGGAAGATGACCGTCGCCGACCTCCCAATTCGACAAAGAAGTGCGGGGCCCTGTACTACCATTACTTCCTACATTAGCTTACCTAACGACTACTAGATGTAGAAGATATACAATTATTCAAGACTTGCGATCTGAACTCAGCTGTAGCTAATTTGTCAAAATATTGACATCTCCTATTTCCTTGGCACAAAAATTCCTTCCACACCAGAAAAACTGAAGTAATTGTTACTAGATTACGTTGTCGAATACCAGTATTAAGCTTCTATCGTCACAGGGCTGGTCTGGCGTCCCTCCCCTCTGTGCCCAGTCTGTGGAAAAAACGAAACCATAGATTTTTTTCATATTCTGCCGCCATTTTTCTTCTTTAAGGAAAACATTTTAGAATCAAGGTTTAGACAGCTTGGTTTAAATTTTTCAATTCTAAATATCCTTTCTCTAGGAGCCTCCTCTCTTGAAAACTGCCACAGGGATATTTGCTCAGCCGTGGAGGAATTTAGAGTTGCTTCAAGGAGATTTTCTTAAATTCTTCATACGTTATTTCTGTTCATTTCCTTCTGAAAACTTTACCCACTTTGCTATTAACGAAGGTTTCCTAATACCATCCACATCTTGGTCAATCCCCCGCAGTGGGTGTGCGTCATCATAGGGTAAACCATACCATACTGACTGATGTCAGAATCAGCGCATGTGTCGTAGCCTCACTCGAGCTCCTTTCTTTTTCTTTTTTTTCTCTTAATTTGCAATCTCACTGATGTGCTCGCCACCGAAGCGCTTGCTCCGTCAAATACAGAACAGTTTCTCATGCGTGGTAGTTCCTAGTCTTCTTAACGGAGCATATTACCCATACTGTTTTTCAAGTCACCATTTTCTCTTCGCCATGCTTACGGATGCGCCATCCCCCGAAAATTCACTGCCTTTCCTTTTGTGCTTTTCTTTTTCTTACGCACCAAGCAGTTAAAGAAGGACTAATGACAGCAGCATTCATCGTCCTAACACTCGGAAGCAATTGGAAGAGAGGCGCCTTCGACGCCCCTTCATGGAGCATCACGCCATGCTTGCGAGCTCTGAAGTCGCCATTTTAAATTCATCTCAGCCTTTGGTTTTTTTTTTTTTCTCTCCTTGAGAGCTGTCGAAATTATCTAGTAAATATCTCAAGTTCTTCTTAAACGCATCGTTATTCCTCACGGCGACTCTGTGTTCCCCAAAGGCCCGGCTCTACTGCCTATACCTAAATAGTTTTTCGCTTTAATAAAGCCGAGGTTGTTGCCGAGACCGTGAATCAAGTTCTGGTATATAGAAGGCCGTGCAGCCTCGGCACTGGTGGCTATCACGATAGCCTCACACCTATTTCGAAGCTTTCGACGAATGAACAGGAGAAATAACCCAAGCACGTTCGAGAAGTCAGCGAGAATGCACAGAATCTAAGTAGAACGTTAACCGGCTGTGAATCAAGCATTTCCCAATGGAATTAAACGTCTCAAGGTTACACCGGGGCCATATAACGGAAAGATTACACCGTATAATGGAAAGCTTTGAATTATATATATTTTTTTTTTTTACCATTGGCGTTCTTCATAAAGTGCACCAAAATCTTCCTGCACCTATCGCTCTTGTCCTTTTGTTTTCTTTCATTGCATTTTGTACTTATTAGAATGGTGACGGCTTTGTTCGAGAATCGAAGCCGACGTAACCTCGCGCCCGGAAGCAAAACTCCTGTGACCGTGAGCCCCTATACAGCGAGGAACCGAAGTTGCAATCTCTCTCAGGCCGCCCTTCGCACGCCAGTCGACTATGAAACGTCTAGCTCCAGCGTTAAGTGACCTTGAAATTCACAAGTCAAAATGCGATCTCTTTTTCCATGCGCCGACCATATACTCCCAACGCCACCTTTCGGCTGTACATACTCTATTAAGGCTTCAAGAGCTTGTCTCTATTCCGACGTTGATATAGTAACATCGCTTCGTCGTGGTGCGTTCCGTTAGTTCTCGCCGATCTGACGCGGCGAGTACAGTTCTTCTCGAAAGAAAAGCCCCCCGAAGACGCTTTGCGAAATTCGTTGAACGATGAAACATTTTCTTTTGCTTTAAAAGAAAATTTGCTCTCTCTGTCGTGCCATTAAAAAGTGGGATCAGCATTTTTTTTTCAGGGAGCTTAAACGGCAATTCGTTGATGATATTGCAACTGTACCCTGCTACATTTTATTGTAACCACTTAAAATATTTACATGATTACCGGGGAAATGCGCAAAAAAGCGGGGCTAACTAGTCATAACGAGCACATATTAGCAACCGGCACTTATTTTTAAGGGTAGAAATACACCGCAAAGATGCGCAAACGGTGAAAAAAAAAAGTCGAACACTTTTGTGTGCATAGAAAAATGTACATTGCATACGTTTCAGGGGTTTTTTTTTTTTTTTCTTCCTTCTTTTTCAAATAAATGCCTGCTGTTAGTCTGCACTCGTGTTGTGCGGCCATGTCCTGTTTCTTCGTGTTCTACAGTCCTCAAGTAAGCTCAATTTTCTTACCTCGTGCACTTTAAAAAAAAATTCCTGCAATTCATTCGGACACAGTTGCTGGACACTCCCGCACTAAAAAAGCGACGTGCATACCATATTTGAACTACAATCTTATATCGACAGGTAATTAGTTGTTCACCTTCGCTACGTATATTGCGCGAGTCACATGGTTGCACACGAAAATATGTGAGGCATACTGGTGCTCACAGTATATGGCGCTTTAACTCTAACGTATGAATGGTGGGTATAATACGCGCATTTGCCTAGACGTCGTCATTCTGGCTTCAAACAACCTTCTCTTTTCTCATGCTAAGCTTTTTGGACCTAATGCATTCCAAATTTGTTGTACTATAATGATTATTTTTAGTGTGCCACTAATTTCGAGCCTGCAATTTTTTTCAGAGCATTACAAACAAAAGAAAGTGTTAGCAATACCGAAACTAATTACCCATGTTGAGTGTCACCGCCCATATATTGTCACTATTTGCTTCGTACACGCAATCTGATTACACAAGTTTATTTGCCTACAGAATCGGCGCAACATTCTAGAAAGTTCTGATACATGTCGTGTGCCAAACGATAACTTTGTAACAGTATTTAGCCGGTGAAAAACGGTCACCAAAAATAGATTAAATTAAACTCTGGGGTATTACGTGCCAGAACCATGATCTGATTATGAGACAGGTCGTATGTGGGAGACTCCGGATTAATTTTGACCACCTGGGGATCTTTAACGCGCACCCAATGCACGGCATACACGTGTTTTTGCATTTCGCCCCCATCGATATGCGGCCGCCGCGGCCGGGATTTGATCCTGTGACCTCGTACTTAGCTGTGCAGTGTCATAGCCGCTAAGCCACCGCGGCGGGTCAGAAGCAAAAAAAAAAAAAAAAAAAAAAAAAAAACTATGTACGCTTGTCCAGCACTGCCTCAAATACCACCACACATGCTCAAAAATGTCTAGCAGTGTGGTTGGGCTGAAAATTATTTAATGAAATTAATTTGTTGTAAACTAAAACATTTCAACACACACACACACACACACACACACACACACACACACACACACACACACGCACACACACACGCACACGCACACACACACGCACACACACGCACACACACACCACACAACACACACACAGAGAGAGAGAGAGAGAGAAATCTAAGCTCTTCCGCCGGCTTTACACTCATTTACTGCGACAGGGCAGGTTGTCACGGCTGCCACCGTAATCTTCTTCAGAACAAACTCTAAATTACGATGCGCACAGCGCTGTCTTCGTCCGCTACAATATTGCCTGTTGTGGCCTCCGAAACAAATGTACAGACGCCACCGCTCTCGGAGTCTGCATGACGCACAAAACTTATTTGTTATTTTTACAATGAAACACTGCGACGCGAGTACCCACCTTCGGCATCGCAGCAGGCTATAACTTCGCCATCGCAGCAGGCTATATAGCGGCATCGCAGCAGGCCGAAAAGGCCCAGAGCGAGTATGGTTGAAACCCTCGTTCTCGGTGAAGGCGCGCACACGGCGGCGGCTTCCGGTGCGTTTATCAGTCAAAAATGAAGTACGTTTTCTCTTTCTTTCCCTCCTCGGCCTAACAGTTCTGAAATAGAAACGGTGAACGCTTCGAAAACGATGCATTGCGTGATCTGTGCTTGGGGGACGCATGCAGACATAGCTTTCGGAATCCACAGGTGGTGGTCGTGTGAACAAGCCGGCTGGGAGTGCACGTGATTCTTTCCACTCGTGTTGCGCGCCTATGCTCTTCGCATTCGGAAGCCCGAGGAAATAAAGAAAATAAAAACGAGGAAATGACAATGCGTCCTTGACCATCGGCTTTATTATTTTATTTCTTTTAGATAACCGTGATGGCACTATTAGCTTCAGGTTTATACATCCCTAGCTGTGTTAAGGGTCAGTAGCATGTTATGTTTATAATCACCTATATGGTGATTACGGTGTGATGATGATGGTTGTGGCGACATATGTCGTCGTCGTTATTGTAGCATTTATGAATACGAGAGTTAAGACATGGGCGCGTTCTCAATTCGGACTGTCTGCATGGCCGATGAGATGGGCGCAGCGCCGAATGAATGTTGCGCCCAGGAGAAACCGGTGAAGCATACTTTGTTGACTTCGCTTGACCGTAGCCGGGAGGTGAAAAGTCCCGCCAGAGTCTATTTCCCCCAGACAAGCTACTGTGCTATCTCGCATGAAAGAAGTCAATGAAGAGACTACATCGCTTCGTATGGTATGGTATGGTAGGCCTTATCTGATGGCGCATACCCACTGCAGGGAAAGTCGCTTCGTCAGTGATCATCATCATCATTTTCTTCTTCTTCTTCTTCTTCTTCTTCTTCTTCTTCTTCTTCTTCTTCTTCTTCTTCTTCTTCTTCTTCTTCTTCTTCTTCAGCCTATATTTATGCCCATTGCAGGACGAAGGCCTCTCCCTGCGATCTCCAATTACCCCTGTCTTGCGCTAGCTGATTCCAACTTGCGTCTGCAAATTTCCTAATTTCATTACCCCGCCTAGTTTTCTGCCGTCCTCGACTGCGCTTCCCTTCTCTTAGTATCCATTCTGTAACTCTAATGGTCCACCGGCTATCCATCCTACGCATTATATGGCCTGCCAAGCTCCATTTTTTCCTCTTAATGTCAACTAGAATATCGGCTATCCCGGTTTGCTCTCTGATCCACACCGCTCTCTTCCTGTCTCTTAACGTTAGGCCTAACATTTTTCGTTCCATCGCTCTTTGTGCGGTCCTTAACTTGTTCTCGAGCTTCTTTGTTAACCTCCAAGTTTCTGCCCCATATGTTAGCACCGGTAGAATGCAATGATTGTACACTTTTCTTTTCAACGACGGTGGTATAAGCTCCCAGTCAGGATTCGGTAATGCCTGCCGTATGCACTCCAACTCAATTTTATTCTTCTGTAAATTTCTTTCTCATGATCAGGGTCCCCTGGGAGTAATTGACCTAGATAAACGCACTCTTTTACAGACTCCAGAGGCTGACTGGCGATCCTGAATTATTGCTCCCTTGCCAGGCTATTGAACATTATCTTTTGGCGTTTTTCACTGGTCGATCTGGAGCGGCCGCCGAAATTCTGGAGTGAGCGCTCGCAATTCACCAACCCTAATCTGCCAGCGGAAAGCGAAAATGCTCCGCGCTGGATCGTACCGGAAGTCTGCGCACCCACGTCACAAAAATCGACTTCCGCTCTGCATGTTTCCATGGCCACCAAGATCGCCGTCCCCCAGCGAGCGGAAGTGACGTATCTTCTCGTCCTATTTCCGCCCGAATCCGTGCCTCGGCAGCGGAGCAAGTGAGAGCGATCAGGCGCGGAGCGAGTTGATCCGAAACGACAAGTGAAAAGCGCGAACCCGCTCCAGCTCGACCAGTGAAATTCGGATTCGCAGCCGTGGAGCAAAAAATTCTGCTCCAGATCGACCAGTGAAAAACGCCATTTGTCTTCTGCATATTAATCTTCAACCCCACTCTTACACTTTCTCGGTTAAGGTCCTTAATCATTTGCTCTAATCCGTCCCCATTGTTGCTGAATAGGACAATGTCATCTGCAAACCGCAGGTTGCCGAGATATTCGCCGTTGATTCTCACTCCTAAGCCTTCCCAGTCGAAGAGCTTGAATACTTCTTCTAAGCATGAAGTGAATTGCATTGGAGAGATTGTGTCTCCTTGCCTTACCCCTTTCTTGATAGGTAACTTTCTACTTTTCTCGTGGAGAACCAAGATAGCTGTGGAATCCTTGTATATGTTTGCCAAGGTTTTCACGCATGCCTCCTGAACTCCTTGATCACGCAATGCCTCTATGATTGCTGGTATCTCTACTGAATCGAATGCTTTTTCGTAATCTATGAAAGCCATATGGAGAGGTTGATTGCACTCCGCATATTTCTCTATTACCTGGTTGATGACATGGATATGATCTATGGTAGAATATCCCTTCCTGAGGCCAGCCTGTTCTCTTGGTTGGCTGAAGTCAAGTGCTGCCCTGATTATATTGTAAATTATTTTGGTGAATATTTCATGCAATACTGAAAGCAAGCTAATGGGTCTATAATTCTTCAATTGTTTAACGTTACCCTTCTTATTCTGATTCCAAGCACAAAATAATTGTCATGCGGGCATCGTTCTCACGAATTCTCATACAGGCTGCAACCAAGAATCTGCTTGAGGGTAAAGAACTGCGCAGGCTCCAAAGTACGTGCGTGAAGCTATTAATTAAACGATACACAAATAAATTCCATGCGTAAAATTGTGTCCGATTTCATGCTACGTGTAATCTCAAGCAATGTTATGCTTACGCATCGCACGGGTCACAGCTTTGATCTCCTGCACTGTTCACGCTTATGCGCTAGACCTTTCGCCAGATATTCCGAAATGCAGGCACCGAAGTCTACGCAGCGACGTCACGAGCACGAAGGCGACGGGTGATGCTTGTTGAGGAAAGAACGCCGATATGAGGCGTACACACAGAAAAGTGCGAAACATATTTATTTTATTTTATTTTATTTTATTTTATTTTTACATACTGCAGCCCTGTTAGGGCTATGGCAGGAGTGGGGAATTATACAGTTGTAGAGCGTACACAAATTGAAATATAAGCAGCACGAGACCAAAAAACATAAACATATTAAAATGCATTTATGGCCTCTACACCCATTGTGCAGTATTGTGTCTGCCTTTCTGCGCCCCTGCGTGCCGGGTACAAACCCTCATGAATGCGAATAAAGTACTCTTATTAGTATTTATTGGTGTCACATACTCTTCAGGGGGATTAGCCAAGAATGGGCGCTTACCCAGTGGTCACTGGCCAAAGTATGGATAGCCCGAACGTAAGAAACGTAAGGAAATCAAAATGATGAGCCGAACGAGAACAAGGTGAAAGCAGGGGCCAACGTTTCGACAAGTGGAAAAGACAAGTCCACTTGTCGAATTGTTGGCTTCTGCTTTCACTTTGTTTTTGTTTTGCTGATCGTCTTGAATTTCCATCTCCCGCTTTCCCGTGTTTTAAGGCAATGAAAGAAATACAATGCGCTATTCCATTAACGTACGTGTGCTTCAGAGATACCTATGAGTCGAACATTATATGTATGGACTTTATGCGGTAGTTTATTGTTTTTAATTAAGCACAATGGAGATGCGCTAAACTTGCGCAACATTGTCGGTCCAAGTTATTGCTATTCTTGCTTTCACGACACGTGAAATATGGGAGAATTAGGAGTCACAAGTAGCTTCGCTGTAATAACATCCGATCGCACTTTCCACAGCTGTCGTGGTGAGATTAATCTATTGTTGTTTATGAAGTAATGTAAACCTGGGATAATAGGCCACTGTATATCTGACTATTCCACGAAGATTTAAAAAAAACCTAATCGACCAAGAAATATCGAATACAAAGAAGGCGTAAAACAAACAAAACGCATTCAAGGAAGTGAAACATCTAGTCTTCCATCTAAGACAAAACGAACGAACAAGGTGGCAGGGTCACAGCGGCGAGAATTTTCAAGATGATGGAGGGGATGGTGAAAATGATTTTAGCGTCGGTACAGTGTCCAGGCATATGAGGCGCGGCATTATTGGGGCGCTGCTTATGTCTATTAACCAGGGAAACATTACGCAGCGGACACAGTCATCGCTACTCCTGGCGAGTTACCCTGGAAGGCAACAGTTTTCAAGCGATGCGAATAAATATTGGCTCATTTAACATAATCAGTCCCATTTAACGTCATGGCTTTATCAGAAATGTAGCCCCGCAATCTGTATGAAAGGTGGAACCAAAGCTAGGGTTCTTTTATCGTTAACGCTTGCATCCAGAAGCTACAAAACCCTGCGCTGAACATGCAGCCTTTAGCTTTCAATGAGGTAAAAAGATAATCATCATAAAAGCTACGCGCATACGTTTTGTCTTTTCAAAAGCAAATAGCGTGAAAACAGGACGGCAGGCCGGAATTAAGAAGATGGCGACGTACTCTCATGGTGGTGTTCGCCTTCGAACACGTACCAAATGTCCCATCTCCACCTGTCGCTATTTTGGTGCATCCCGAGGTCCACAATATAGCGTGTACTAATAACGCGAAAGCGTTAGGGCCCCGTGTAGCAGAAAATCCGGTGTTGGTGTCCCGTGAGCGAAAATTTCCGTATATATTTAGGCATGTGTATATGACACGCCTTGCTATATGACACGTGGTATATGCGGGTTATATTGCTACACCATTCTATCACTAAAGTTGCGCGCGCCTTGTCTTATTATATTCTTGACAAATGTATTCCTCGGAATTTTGAGAATGACAGCCCACAAATGAATGTCAGGAAACAAAACACCGACAGCGCATGTCTTTCGTGTTAAATCTTCTCAGACTGAAATATTAAAAGTGCGAAACAATAACAGATACTTGAAAATGATGCATTTTATTTGGCGCGGCTGTGCACTACCTCCGGGATCGGCCCACGCAAGAGGCCGCGTTTCCACCAGAAAGCTCGCCTTCGTGCACAGCGTTCCCCGCCAGCGTTTCCAGGTAAACGTTACGGTGTTGTGCCATGCTGCGTGCCTATCATCGAGGCGACGGGAGCTCCCACCTCTGCGCGACAAATCAAGAGTTCGACGCGTGGGTGGACTTCAAGAAGCACCCATCTTTGCCACGACGAATCAATTAGACGCGGGTCATTTCAAGCGGCACCAGGTCTTCTCCCGTGGAAAGAAGAATGTGACGCGGGTGACGTCAGCAACCACCCTGCCTCGTTCCTGCCGACGAGGAGCCCAAAAATGGATTTAAGGCAGGACCGGCCTTTTGTGGACAGAGAGTCACCACCAGCCGCCCCGTCGGTCTGGTGCGCTCGTACTGCTATTACCAGCTATTCTTGCTATATCTGTACATATTGTATAAAGCTTTCGTCTCCTCTTCATCTGCTCCAAGAGTCCGTCTCTCGTCGCCGACCCCGGGTCGCAATAACGGTTACATAAGCTGCAGTTGGCGGGAAGCGTGACGAGCAGTCAGGGATCTTTGAATGCTATCGCGTTCCACAAGCGTTCTCCAAATTTTATTAGAACAGTGCTAACAGTGTAGACACATGGTTTATCTTTCAGCGATATTCCAATCTTTTTAAAAAAGCTTCCCGACAGCCATGTGTACGCAAAGTAAATCTCGAAAACGTCAAAAGCTCAAACTCCTTTTATCGGCGACACTGGACGCCACAAGATAACACAGCGCGGTATATATAGCGCGCAAGCGAAAACTCCTTTGTCACCACAAGTCGCGAGATAGTGACGTCGTTTACAGTTTCCCGGGGGACACAAAGACAGGGGCGTGAATTCAACGTGCCACGCAGGTGGGTTGAGTGACAGCTGCGGAACGCACGCGCGAATCTCGACCGGTGTTTCGAAACCAAGTGAACAGCGCTAGCACGTCCGATGCATACCGACAACACTGCCAAACGAGGACGGGCAGGCCACGCCGTCAAGTCAAATCCTGCGCGCCTCTGTCCTCTTCCCGCGCGTCAATAAAAAATGTATAATAATAATGCGTCAGGCGATTCGGCGACTGTGGAACAATTGACGAACGCGTGCTCGTTCTCGTCGGCGTTTGTCGCGAAAGTTGACATCGCGCCACGTAAACCGCTGACGGGTGGGCCATGTGGTTGACTGCTTTACACAATTTAAGCGGAACCGCCCTTCTAAGCGCTTCTTATCTGCAACGTTCAGCCCTACAGCAGCGGTGCGAATCCTAGTTATAAATGCGAGAGCGTCGTAGGTTGTTCATAAGTGTCATTCGTGATCCATTCTTCCCTTTCTTTCACAATTTTTTTTTATTCGGAAGGCTTACTTTATTCCCTTGCTTCTCTAATCGTCATTCGTCCACTGAATGCGCAGCTGTATTATTGCTCGACGGCGAACCGCTCGCCACGAAAACTTTTTCTGTAGATGATTCTTGCATCACCTTTTATTTTATTTTATTTTTCGAAGAACAATGCACACCTATCGCGATAAACTTGTCAAATATATATATATATATATATATATATATATTTATATATATAATGAAAAGCTACAAAGCAAACGGGATACTGAAAAAAATATGAAGCGAATAATCCTCAAACTTCCGTGACATCGGCACGTATACTTCCAACTGTCTGAAGCGACATGCTTCACTGCATTCATATAACCACATCACGTCACTTATAATCTCATGCGAGACAGTCGGCTTGAAACGTTGCTTGATTTCGCACTTAAATTGTCACGCACGCATTCGCATAAAGAAAGAAATGTGGCCTGCCTGCACGCGAGCGGTGCTTCAAATTCGGCTACGGAATTTCTTTTGTGCTTTACCGAAAAAGAATAGACAGAAGAAAAAAAAAGAAAAAAAAAAAGGGGGGGGGGGGGCAGGAATGAGGTATTTTTTATACTCAATATAACACTCGTATCCGAAGGTTTTGATGCACAGTGTTCATGGCGTGCAAATTTACAGATATATCTCCAAAACTATGGTTCTTGGATCTCCAAACTATTCTTGGATTTTTCAGTCATTTCAGCATAGTTCATTTCAGCGTGGTTAGTTTAACACCGTCGCTGCAGGCTTTGAGTGTTTCGACACATAAATATTAAATATGCGGCATACGTACTATATAAGAACTGCAACCGCTATAAAACTTACAATAAGCCCACTGTTCTAAACGCCTCGGCTATTCTAAACACCCTTGCCTATCTGCACTGAGAAGAGCGGATTAGGAAACAAGAGCTTCGCTATGCGAAATTTAAGCAGTCGGCAAAGTTAAAGGTTTTGAGGACGATTTCTAGGACGCTGAAACATCCTAGATGATGTAATTTCTATTTTCCCTTAATGGGTGTTTTTTTTTTTTCTGCTCACACGACTAGGACTAAATAAATATACGAAACGAAACATAATATTCTTTTCTGTCTTCGCCGTAAGTTCCTGTTTGTATTAGAAGGCGTTTTCTAAATTTTCTGTGGGATGACAAAGCACTGCGAGCGCAGTTTTCCTGCCAGCGCTTACCGCAAAAGTTTGAAAAACTCTGTCTTCTTTCGCCAGCAAATTAGGATCTGAATGGTGAAAGACGGTTTAAAGCGCATCTCATATCTTAATACACTAATAAACATGGTTATAGCCATGTTAGGCTTCTACCATTCAACACGAGCAAACATCTTTCAGTTTTTGACCACTGATTTAGTTGTTTCGACAAATTGTTCCAACTGAACGACTACGCCTGTTTATTCATGTTTGTTTAAGTCTTCGTCAAGGCCACTGCTATGTTAGGAGGACCTGATCACACTGCGGCGGATCTAAACTTGGCTGGTCGTTCTAATATCGCTTGATACAGTGCTTGTAGCAAGTTGTGAAAAAGTTAGAGTGACGGTTCACTTCGTGAACGCGGGTTACGCGCAAGCGTGTGGAGGCCGCGAACATGCAGTGAGCACCACGAAGTCGAAGCACAAACGGAAACAAGTGAACGTGGACGCTACTTTGATCACGACGGTGCGACGCCTGGTGTGCCACAGGGAAAGCGCATGTCGCTACACATGCAAAGAAACGAGGCCGTGAACATTCACAGCGAGCACCGCGGCGTCAAACATAATCTCGCCTATTTGACAGATCTACGCTATCGCATCCAAAAAATGAGAACAAAAAAACTGGAATTGCGTGAACTGCGTGAGTTCGAGGGCGTTCGTATAATTCCGAGCTCTGAGAAATAGGGCATAGATATGCGGTCGCGTGCCCTTTTCGCAATTCCGAAGAAAGTTAACAAGGTTCATTTATTCTCTCTCTCTCTCTCTTTCTCTCTATGTGTACAACAGTATGTCCGAAAAATATGCACAAGAGCGTGCCCTCATCGCGCACATGTTTGCTATACTTTTTTCACAAACCTTAAGCGCGTGTTCAGCTTCAATTCGAATGAAGGCATACAGCATCACTAGCGTACGCGCCCGAGGAAAAAAGTTCGCTGGGAACACGCACAGATGTCCGTCGGTATTGTTTACTGTGAGGGGATTCATTTTTCAGTTGTTCTGGGGGAAAAATCACTCATGCAAACTAGGGGCAATGAAATGCCGCAGATTCTAGTGGCGTTCCACGGTCTTTCTTTCTTCGTTTTTTTTTTTTTTCGGTGTGCGGTAAGTTTTCTCGTGTGGGAGGAGTCTGTTGCATCCCGAATCGGCCGGGCGCATTCTTTGGGTGTTTCCCCCGATGCCACCCCCTTCATCAGCGGCCGCCTACCTGGCGACGCGGTCCGACATCGGCTGGGCCGCGATGACAAAGAAGCTCACGAAGCGACCACAACCGCCTCCCTTCGTGAAAGCGGCGACCAGCACGAAGGTCACTCTCCCGACTCTGGCAAGATGACCGTCACGGAGAGCTAGAAACCAAGTCGCCGACTTTCGTGGAAGGAGTGTGAAAACTGTGAATCCCCTGTTTCCAGATTGCCTCTTCCTTGCTTCCGAGGGTGCAACATTAGAGGCGGAGCTCTCTGAACAATACGACCTCTCTGACTGGCCGCACCAAGGTCATCAGATTCCTTAGTCGGGTCAACTAGGGAAGACGACTGCTTTATAAGCGGACACATTTGGTTCAGTGATGTGGCCTGACGTGTTCTGATATGTGCTCAGACTTGTAGTGAGCTGAGACTTTCAAAGTGCTCCCCCATGGAGTGGGCTTTCATATTTGGAGCCGCTGTAAATATGTAGAATAAACCCTTTTTCTCTCGCTTTACTCCCAGACGTACTCATCCCTATGGCTAAAGGATCACCGGCCTGAACGCTACTCCGAGTCCAAACAGCCTTATTAACAGGGTATGATGAGGTTTCTGGCTTCAATATCATCAATGCTAGCACGAGCGCTTCATTGTTCTCTTACATGACCTTTGTAGCGCTCACACAGCGCTCTGAAAAGACCACTCGAATATGCCATCAGCCTACGAGGAGGACAACGAAAGCTACAGTTCGTGCATGCCACGGGACTTGACGATCAATTTTAGGGGGACCACTATTTAGTGTACACATACGCATCCACTTCTTTCCTTCTCCTTATCGTCATACATCACTATTGACCCTTTTCACGGCGATCCCGTGAGCTCCGCCATGTTTGATCAGATGGTGAGGCGTCCATGGCTTGCCTCAGCTGAATCCGTTGACTCTGTTTTACAGTGGATGGGCATTAAGCCCGAGCGCGGCTCAGCACACCTCTGTTTCGGCGAATATCGTAGACGGTGACTGGGTAGACGACATGAAGCCTTAGCCACAGCCTCAGAGGACATGTAAGCGCTTTCGGAGCTCATTACGCCTTGTCCAAACGGCGCGAGCAGCGTACATGGTGCTTGTATACTAAACGCGGGCCTATAGCTGTGTTCCAAGCTGTCCAAGCTTTCCGCTTATGAATTGAATCAGGATCAGCATGTTTCGCTCTTCGTTCTGTAATTGGCAAACACTTTAAAGCAGTGGCTTGTCATGTTTCTGACTCGGTGAAGTTCATCGGTGCGGTCACTATCTGTTTATTTTCTGCTTAGTCACTCGCAGGTGCGCTCAGTTGCGATAGATTTGTTCTTGCTGCGCACAAGGGCTTAGGACATAGATGTTCTGTACTTCGTAAAATCTGGTAGCAAAGACGTTTCACCGATAGTCACTCGCTTACTTTGTGGACCATCACGAAACCGTCAGCTTCGAACATCTATGTGCTATCGGTGTAGTTGCCGTCACCCATGCTTCGACGCACTGATTCAAGTGTGCAGCCAATAACTTTTTCTTGATATGTTAGCGATAGAGTGAGCGTACGTTTGCGTGGACGTATGTAGATGACGCTCGAGAAACTTACTATACCAGGAAGCGACGCTACTCCCTTTGTCACTGTGTAACGAGCGGTACTCACTCTTGCCGACGGTCCGGGGCGGAAGCCCTTTAATTCTTTGACGCTGGCGGATGAACAAATTTCTTTAGACTCGAGGAAAGCCGTACATCGCTATATAACTGCCGGTAACATAGACAGTTGCAGCAGAAGTCCGTAAACTTGGTCACACAGATTCATTTCATTCCTTAATATGTCATGTCACTATTTTTGCAGCCAACTATTGCAAGCGTCTTCCCTCTACCGTTCCACATTTTGCCGCATGAATGGAGCACAGTGAACACGCAGTTGCATTTCCTACAGCTGATCGCACAGCAGCAGGACAGAAGGGGTAACGGTTTCGTATTCGTGCGCTTTCGCTGAGGTGACGTACGGCGCGCCGCCGAAAGCGCCATCTCGCTCCTCTAGAGCAAACTGCTCCGCGAAAAGGATCAATACTATCACGCCCCCTCCAGTGCTCGTGCGCAGCCATACGATAACACTACGTGAAACGCCAATTTTATATTTAGTTTACCAATATTGTAGACAACTGTGTAGTCTATGCAGGAGTGGTCATACAAGTAACAAGCAAGGGAAATATAACGAGACAAGCAAGAACATAAAAACAAAATTGGAGTCATAGCACGCAAGACATACACGATTAATGAACAATCACAGTAGTGGCACTACTTTAGGCGCAGGTACGCTACTTTACGTGCAGCTTCAAGTATCATTTTGAGATACCACAACATTTATAGCGGGGAAGAACAAATAGCCGATATACGAACTGCATGGTGTCAAAGTTTCGAGACCGGTTCTGTTTTGAAGAAAGTAATTTACTTTTGTGAATCGGAACCTTGTCACCTTGTAAATGGTTCCCTAGCGCATCAATACAGTGTTCCTGCCACCTTGCGAATATGTCCTGAAAGTCTCCTTTCCTGTACGGGCACAGTTCCTTCTTTGATTTCGCGCTTCATTTCAGCACCCATATGAAAACGGCGACCGTTCAGCTGGATTTTTAATTTTGGGAAAGAGAGCAAAATAAGCGGGACTGAACCCGACAAATGACCCGTCTTTCACGCCGAGGATCGTGATTAGGGTCGAAGAGAGAGAGAGAGAAAAAAGGTAAAGGAAGGACAGGGAGGTTAACCAGAGGTTATCTCCGGTTGGCTACCCTGTACCGGGGGAGGGGTAAAGGAATGCGAAAGGAGAGAGAGAGAAAAATAAGTGAAAATAAAGAATAAACAAAAAGGAAGGAAACAAGAAAATCACACACGCACACAAAACAGAACTGTTTCTGTGGGCACTGTCATGAAGTCCGCGAAGGCGTTCTCGTGTTGCATAGTCTGAACGTTCCGTCCTAAGTAACACAATGCAGAGTCACAATTTGTCACTGGATTAGGGTCGAAACTTAGTGGATCGGGTACGACCTTGAGACGAAGCAACAGTCATCGCAGTGAAAAATCCCAGCGTTTCCACGATCGAAAAAAAAAAAAAAAAAGGCTGGGCATGTCCGCAGCTGGCTAAATGCGTGCTTTCGGAATTTACGGTATTGCGCATCAGAAAGTAGTCTGAAATGGCCAGACTATAAACAGCGTGTATTACTGCCAAATTTTTAGGGCTTCTGAGAGGAGGGGGGGGGGGGGGGGGGGGACGTTCGGTGACCCGATCTAGGGCTCACGAGAAATTGGACATTGCACGACGACA